>NC_050575.1:257142937-257332937 GCF_011100635.1 Trichosurus vulpecula | reverse complement strand
AGTTACAAATCAAGCATCAATAAACTAAAACCCTCCATACAAAACTCATTCACATTACAAATTCTACTGGGGCTAAGGTACAAAACTATAACGTCTGGTTCACACTTGGACTTACAGAGTCCTTGCAATAACTGCACAATCACTTAGGGTCATCAGCTCACGGGTGGGGAACCACTACAGTAAGAGCATAGGACAGAAACCTAGATGATTTCTATAGATGTAACCCATGGAGAGATCACATAATAGCAGTTCATTTAAAACAGATCTAAGTAAGAGGTTGCAATGTAATGCAAATGCCTAAAAAAGTGAATGCTAGATTTGGTTGCATTAAAATATGCAGGGTCCAAAATAACAGCTCGTGATATTCCTATTATATGCTGCCCTAACAAGACCACATCTGAAATACTCTCTTCAATCCCAGCAGAGTTCTATCTCATTCAGGAAAGAATAGTGATAAACTGAATTGTATCCAAGAGAGGCAATGGTGATGATTATTCATAATTGTGAGGGACCTTGAGACCATGTTATCGAAAGAGCAGTTGAAAGAATGAGGAATATTTAGCCTATAAAAAAAGAAGACGGGGGAGTGGGGTTGGGCCATGATAACTATCTTATATTTTAAGAGTACTCATACAGAAGAGGGGCTCTATACTTTACTCCCACTCCGGGGAGGGGGGAGGAGAGAGAGAGATAAGCTCTGCTTTTGCTTCCATGGAAGTTATGAAAAGCCACAGACCTTTAAAAGACTTTCTGGACTCATCAGGGCCAGATGGAAAAAAGGCTTGAACAAGAGTGAAATAGCTTATTGGTGCTAATTCAAAGTGCAGACTTGTAGGAAAGGCTAGCCTGCCTATTTATCCCCCAACCCTCACCATATCTACCACCTTCAAATTTTCACTTCACACGTTAATGGCATTTTTCACTTTACCTTTTTACTTGCTAAATTTTGCCAGTTATAATTTAATTTAAGTTAATAAACCCTTGTCCTTAAAAATTCAAACATGTTTCTGAGAATGAAGGGGTTTGCAGATAGTCACTTGTTACTATTTATAAGTCTGATTGTTCCTAACACCTAGTGGAGAATCAGGTTCACTAAATTGAGAATGAGTTTTCAGAAGTAAGTAATTTTGGATCCTTTCTAAACATCAATTTCCCCTTACACATTATTCCAGACAAACTTCTCTGTTTGTCATTCCTTATATATGACATCTGGTTTCTGATCTCTATCCCTTTGCATAGACTTCTTTCAGGTCTGGAAGACTCTAACTCCTCACTGTAACCCCTTGCAATATCTGGCTCCACTCAAGGTTCAACTCAAGTGCTACATAAGCAGAGTAATTCTAATCTTCTTTCTGCATGACAGCCACCCAAAAAGTTAAAGGTAATTTTCATGTCTCCTTTATTTCTAGATGCTTTTTATTTTAACATGGTCCTTCCTAAAATGTGGTATCTGGAAGTGAACACAGTTTTTCAAATGTGATCTGAGCAGCATAGAATATAGTGTGATTCTTGCCTCCATTGCTGTCTATACTATGCCTCTCTTAACATAGCCCGATTCAATCATACTATTCATTCATACTGAATTCACAGCCCACAAAAATCTTTGAATCTTTTTCAGAGAAACTGCTATCTCACCATGCCTCTATTATATTTGCTGTTGACTTTTTTCAACCTAAGTGGAAGTTTTCACTTTAAGGCCTATTCATTTTCATTTTTAGATTCAGACCGTGTTTTAGCTTGTCAAGATCTTTTTAGATTTTTATTTTCATTGAATATATTATGTTAGCTATTGCTTCTAGCTTTTAATAATTTGGAAATTTGACAAGAATGTTGTGTCTACTGTTATCCAGTTCTATCAGTCAATAAACATTTATTAAGCATCTACTCTGTCGTTGCAACTGTCCAGGCAATGAAGATATGAAGACAAAGATGAAAGAGATTCTGCCTTCAAGGAGCTTACATTTTATTGGTAGCAGACTACATTCTCTATGAATAAATATACATGGACTATATAGAAGACAAATATAGATAATTTAGGGAGGGAGGTCAGTAGCAATTGGGAAGCTAAACAAATAAACAAATAAATCGCATTTATATTGTGCCAGTATGTGCCAGACACTAAGCATTTTACAAATATGATCTCTTATTTGTAATATTATGGGAATTGGTGAGGTTATCACACCAATTTTGCAGTGAGGAAATTGAGGCAAAGAGAGGGTAATTGACTTGCCCAAGGTAACACATCCAATAAGTATGTGAGGCCACATTTGAACTCAGGTATTCCTGACTCTTGGTCCAGCACTCTATTACACCACTTGGCTGTCTCAGGAGATCTCAGGAGAGGTTTCATGTACAAAGTAATGATTGAGCTCCATCTTGAAGAAAGTAAGGGATTCTACGAGGCAGAAGTGGGGAGGAAGGGCACTCCATGTCTGCACTTTGCATTGGCCAGGGCAAAGCCAAAAAGAAATGAAGTAACTTTGGAAACAAAACAGGACATGGAGTACTGCATGTGAAAAACAGAAAGAAGGAAAATTTTTTGCTACACTTTAGACCTTGAGAAGTGGAGTCATTTTTGATTGGCTGGACTAAGAGGATGGGGCCAGGTTGTTAAGGATTTTAAAAGCCAAACAGAAGAGTTTTTATTTTATCCTCATGGCAATAGGGCTGAGGATGCAAGATAAAATGCAAAAATTGAGGAACTGATTGAATGGGTGAAGTAGAGTAGGGAGTTGAGAGTAATGCCAATTTTGTGAACCTGACACAATGGAATGATGGTGGTCCCCAATGGAGTTATTGATAAATGTTAAATAGGGCCGTGGCAAGCAAAGATTCTTGGATATCTTGAGTATAAGCCTCCATCCAATTAATACTGAAGTATTATTGATTAATCTTTGGGTCTGCTTATTAATTAGTTTCTAATCTACTATCATCTAGTCCACATCTGTCCATTTTTTTCTATAAGCGTTGTCTGAGAAACTTCATCAAAATCATTGCTAAAATCTGAATAACTTATCTACAACATTCACCTGATTTACCAGACTAGTAACTCTATCAAAGAAAGCAATATGGTTGGTCTAGAATGACTTTTTCCTGTCCTGTTTTTTTCTGATCATTTTTTCCTTTTCTAGATTTTTACTAGCCATCTCCTTAATAATACATTCTAGAATTTCCCCAGTAATTGAAGGTAGGTTTTCATTCTTTACCCTCTTGGAAAATCAAGACATTTGTCCTCCAGACCTCTAGTACTTCTCTTTTATTCAGTGTTTATTGACTAAAGCTTAACAATCACATTTGCTAGTTCATTCAACATTTGATAATGTGAGGATGCAGTTCATCTGGGCCTGGTGATTTGAACTCATAAAAGGTATTATATACTCTTTTCTGTCTGCTTTTTAATTCATTCTGCCACCTTCCTCAATTTATAGTGGATTTATCTCATTCACATCTACAGATATGATTATTAATTATGAAGTTCTGTCCGTCATATCCTCTTTCCTTTCCCCTCTCTTTTCTCCTGTACTCTTCTTTACAAAGAACAAAGGAAAAGGCAATTATCAACACTAGTGATCTACAATCGGGAAGGTCTTATTCCATTCTGCCTTTCATCTCTCCATGTCGTTCAGACATTGATTATAGGTTCTTATATTTTATTTTTCTCCATTTAACCCCCTCCCTTTTATGATTCATCCTCTAAAGCTAAAATTTGGTTTGGGTTTTTTTTTGTGACTGTTACCTTCTCATCTCTACTATCCCTTTTAATCTTCCCTTTCTGCTCTCCATTCCCTCACCTGATTCTCTATTTAATCTGATTTTTTACACTAAATTTTTTGTAAGTGTGTATTTAATTCTACTTTTCCTGATTCAGTTAAGAATAATATTCATGCTCCCCTCACCTCCTCCAAGTTTGCATACTCTTTTTCTGGCATACTTTAGTTATAAGAATTAGTATGCTTTTCACCCCTTTTTTCTCATTTGTTCTTTAATAAAGGAGGTCTGTTCTCACACTATCTGGCTCATCTGGCTCATCATGGTCATGCCAGAATATTCTAGATGAAAGAGAGCAAATATTCTTTTTGTTTTCTTTTGTTGTTTTTTGGAGAAGGGAAGGCAGGGGAATTGGGGTTAAGTGACTTGCCCAAGGTCACACAGCTAGTAAGTGTGTCAAGTGTCCGAGACTGGATTTGAACTCAGGTCCTCCTGACTCTAGGGCCAGTGCTCTACTCACTGCACCACCTAGCTGACCCCATGAAATTATTCTTAATCCTCCTAGTTACCAGTGTCCTCCTTCCCCAAACTACCTTATTAAAGGTTTTTCATGGGAGGTGGGGAAGGGAAGAATGGCAATGTAGTTTAGAGGATATACTTATAAAGAAATGTAGGAACCAGAATGAAAAACAAGCTAGAAGATATAAAGAAATAGAAACAATATTGTGAACAGAGTATTGTACAGACTGCCTAGACAGAAGAAAAATATGGGTTCAAAGAATAAATTAAAATTTATGATGAAGAAAGAATACAGTAGTGATAAGGAACTTCATTGATCAAAATATCTCCTAGAGCTCTTTCTTTTATGCTTTTTGAGTAATTCATGAGCCCTATTACACCAAATCTCAGTAATATGCATGAAATTGAATTCGCTTCCTATTTCGATATATAGCCTTTGCTCTCATGATCAGAAATATCACAAGAGTTTATAAAGCATGTGTATTTTTCCTTTCTATAATTCTACCAAGCTAGACTTATTAACATGGAATAAGAACAAAATTCTCTCTTCTGTCTCCATTCCTGGCAATGCCTGAAATATCACCATGCCTGATGTAAACTCCATCAACTATACTTCTTAGAATCCCTAAGGATCAGTTCAGGTTAAACTTACTGTATTAAGTCATTCTTGATAGCCCCAGGTGTTGGAGATTTCTCTCTAAAATTATATAGCATCAATTTTATGTATAGAGGAAGTTGTAGAAGAGTAGATAGATAGTTGGCTTTGGAGCCAGGAAGGCAAGAATTCAATTTCTCCTCTGATATTGTCCAAGGCAAGTCACTTAGCCTCTCACTGCTTCAGACAACTTTCTAAGACTATACATCATAGAGAAGGTGTTGACTCTTATCGGTAGGAGTTCCTCCATCACTGGCAAAGGGAGTTTCCTCTGCCAATGAAATCACAAGTCCTGTCCCTCTATTCTGCATATTTCTACACATTTACATGTTGGTGTGTAGCTCAGCTACATACCAGCTAGTGTGTAAGCTCCTTGAAGGTAGGGGCTATTATTCTTTTGCTTCTGTATCATAGTCCTGGTAACCAACGTAAGTTGTAGTAGTTTCTTAACTAATATTTTTGATTGCTTGCTTCTATAGTAACCCCAAAACTTTATATTTGGTAAAGGTTTGGAATTGAGTGAATAAATGGATTACTAAAGAATAAATCTCAAGAAGAATATACCAAACCTCTACCAAATGGGAGGGATTGCTACTCTTTGATCATTCTCTGTCTCTGTCTCTGTCTTTTTTCCTCTCACTTTCCAGGCAGCTCCACCTAGAGGTCTCACTCGATTGCCTTTTCCCCTACTAATTTGCATAGGACACTAAAACAAAGTCAGAGATGAGAAAACCAGGGTCCCTAACACCCAGAATACTTTTGGAAGGTTGTTGGGAGGGTAGACATTAAAATGGTGCTGAGTGATTACAGTTTGGCAGTCAGACAATAAGCACCCTGAGATAGAATTTCCAGGGAGAAAAATTACCTATGGTGAGCAGAAGGTTGGGGTTAAAAATAGACCTAATGTCTGCAGGTGCCCGTTAGCTGACTGGCTATTTTGTGTCCCAAAGAGCTCAGGCCTGGGAGTCAGCATGTTTTTTTTGGTAGGGGAAAAGTTTATTATAATATCATTTTTATGATCACCAGTTCTTGTGCCGATGAAATGTAGAAATGCCAGCTAACAGGGATTTCTGGTTCTTAAAATGGCAGGTAAACCAGTTTATTTTATATTGCCTTTTTATTTTGTGACAACATTAAAAGAAAAATAACATAAATATATAGCTCTAGTAGAAAAGTCTAAAGCAAATCTGGAAACTGAGGAATATCAAGATGAAGCCAGTTTTCTTGGCAATTGAAATAGTTTCTTGTTTAGTTTTTAAACATCTGGCAGAGCTAGGAATTCATCATATTCTAGAAATGCTTTCAAAGTTGTTACTTTTTTAGGCATTCACCATGTCACCAGATTATTTACATTATTTACATAACAATAATAGCTTACATTTGTATATCCCTTTAAAGTTTGCAAAGCTTACTGCATTTGATGCTGGCAACAATCCTGTAAGGCAGGCACTAATAATAACAACTGATGTTTGTGTAGCATTTTTAAGATTGGTGATATACTTTGTATATCCATCTCATTTGGCCTTGCAGCATCCCTCTGAAGTAGGTGCGATTGTATTATTATTATTGTTATTATAAAGGAAGCAGAAGCATATATTTCCTTAATAAGTTTGTGAGAGGTTAAGCTAATAAGTTTACTAAATGTGTTAACGTAAAGTTAATAAGCTAATTGACATAAAAAGCTTTTCTGCGGATAAGCGATTTGACTATGGTGACATACAACTAGGAAGCATTAGGATTAAGAGTCAAATCTGGGTGTTTACTGGCTGAGTTCAATGCTTTATTCACAAAATATATTAAACTTAAGGATACTGTTATCTTCATTTACAGATAACGAGCCTGAGGCTTAGAGATGTTAAATAACCTGCTTATGGTCATAGGAGTCAAACAAATTTCTTTGACTCAAAGTTCAGGCCTCTTCTTACTATATAATGCTGACTTTTTCAATATCGACAGATTAATGGAATGCCTTTAGCTAGTAAGGCTGGTACTTTGGGGAGTTTATGTCAGGTCCTTCTTGAAATTAGAAAGAATAATAGGACATTAGAAGTAATTATAACATGCTATAATATACTATCCCTAATATAATATAATATCCCTAATACACATTAACATAGATTTGGATTCAAACTCACACTCAGTTTTCCATAAAGAGATGCCAGTATGGCATTGTGGCTATTCAGCTAGTTTGAAGTCAGGAAGATTTGGGTTTACTTCCCACCTCTGGCACTACCTTTATGACCATGGACAGGGTATTAAGCAACAGTTTCCTCAATTAGAAAAATGAGAGTAATGATACTAGAAACACCAGCATTGTTGGGCTGTTATGAGGCTCAAATGATACCAGATATGTAAAATGCTTTTCAAATTTTAAAGATAATGTTACTGATTATTATGAAAGGATCAATATACCTGACTAAAATGGGTGAATGAAATCTAATTGATTTTGAAAACATTTGGTCTATGGACCTGTGTTTTCGTTCAACCAGGGAACTCCCTGTTGTAGATCCCTCTAGAAATGAAGATCTATAACTCTTCTGTAATTTGTAGTCTTAAATAGTTATCTGTGGGCTCTGACTTCTTCAGGGCCCCACAACCAAGCCAGTCTGTATCAGAAACAGGATTTAAATCGTTCCTTCCTCTGAGACTAGCCTTCTGTTGTTGTTCAGTCATTTCAGTTGTGTCTGACTCCATTTGGGATTTTCTTGGCAAAGATACTAGAGTGATTTACCACTTTCTTCTCTAGCTCATTTTACAGATAAGGAAATTGAGGCAAAGAGGGTTAAGTGACTTTCCCAAGGATACAAAGCTAGTAAAGAGTCTGATTTAAACTCAAGTCTTCCTGACTCCTGGCCTGGCATTATTCCATCTATTATGCCCCTTAGCTGCCCAGTCTTCTATCCAATATTAATAATAATAGCTAGCATTTATATAGAGCCTTAGGTTTTATAAGCTTTATAAAGATTAGCTCATTTTATCCTAACAATCTTGGAAGGGAGGTGCTATTATTATCCCGACTTTACAGGTAAGGAAATTGAGGTTAAGTGACTTAGCTGGGGTCACACAGCTAGTGAGTATCTGAGGTCATATTTAAACTTATGCCTTCCTGACTCTGGGCCCAGTGTTCTATTCACCATGCCATTATAGCCAGCTCCAATATTCTCTGCTGTTGCTCTTTGACAACATAATCTTATAAAATAATAAAATAAAATGGTTTGGGGAAAACTAGGAAACTAAAACTTTTAAAAAGGATCAAGCTTACTTGAGCCTTTTACTTATACTTGCTTTGCTCAGTAAGCATAAAGAGTTTTGACTAATATTTGATTATCTTCTGCACAAATACGCTCATAGGTCATACTCATAGTCTATTCAGTTAATTCTCTTCTCTGTAAAACTAGTTAGTACCTGTAGCAGGAGCAGCTTGGTGGCACAGTGGATAAAATGCCAGCTCTGGAGTAAGGAAGATTCATCTTTCTGAGGTCCAGTCTGGCATCAGATATTTATTAAGCTGTGTGACCCTAGGGAAGTCACTTAGCCCTGTTTACTTCAATTCGTTATCTATAAAATGGGCTGGAGAAGGAAATACCAAACCACTCCAGTATCTTTGCAAATAAAATCCCAAAAGGGGTCATGAAGAGTTGGACATAACTGAATAACAACAACACCTGTAATCAAATTGCTCATTGCCCATGAATGCGACCAGGAGCAATACTAAAGGAAGGGAGAAAGGTAAAGTTGGATTTCAAAACAACTAGATGGTGCTGCTCTGCTTTGAAACACTGAAGCAGAGCAAGGTAGAGGAAACAGAAGGAAGATTTCCTTCACAAAATTACTGTCTCAGCAGTACCTTTTCTAGCAAAATATACGCCAGATAGTTACTTTCCAACTGTTTCTGGGTTATAGTTGGGAGTATTGTTTTGGAAAGAGTAACTCAGTTGGAAGCTCAGTCTTTTGGGTTAGTTGTTTGGGAAATTTGTTGCAGGAGATATTTAGCCTTTATGACCTGTGCTGTCATCAGTAAAAATAACTTCAGTGATACAAAGACCAGTTTTTATTTTATGGACACAAATACTGCTTGCTGAAAATATCACATATTCTAAACACTGCCCCCCCACCCCAGTTTATTAACCTCTCCCATTCTGATCTGTGGTATCTGCCTATTTTATAATTGAATATTTCTTACTCAGATTCTCTTTTACATCATAGATCTAAAATCAATATAATGAAATGTTGCTTGATTGAACTACAATAGCATAGAATTTGGAACTCAATCTTTTCTATTTTTAGGAAATCTCAAAGGAGAAAAGTTTATCACAAGGGAGGTACCCTCTCATTAACAGAGTCTCAGGAGGGGACACCAGGTCCTCAAGGGTGAAGAAAAGGAGGTGCAAAATTCAAGACAGCTATTTGTGCTAGGTTAAGGCTTCTGTGATTCAGCTTGATTTTTACAGTGCCTGCTCCTACCTGCACCCAGAGGGACTGCAGTAGTCTCCTTGGGATGGGGTACATTAAGGACCCATCCTCACTTTCTTAATCTCCCTTTTTCATATTATAATAGAATCACAAAAGGGTTAGAGCCCAAAGAGACCTTTGATGTCATCCATTCCAACCTCAGATCTTGAATTATTTTGTCATTATCACAATCCCAGTATTGCTTTCTAATTATACTTTCCTGGGCTCTTCAATCATTTTTAAAAAATCTTTCCAAAGTTTGGGAAACCCCTGTTTGTCGTTCTCCCTGCTTTGACTCATTTTTCATTCCTACAGCTTTGCATCTCAGTTTCTACATGCTCATCCAAAAGTCCAATGGAATTAATTATAGGAAAAAAGTTAAAACATCATACAAAATCAAGCACAAAGCCCTGATTATGGCTATTGCTCTTTAAATCAGGCTTGTTAAGTGAAGATGCCCATAAATGCACCTATTAAAAGATTTATGACCACTCTGTTTTTCTGCAACAGTTTGGGTATAATCCAGGTTGGAGGTGCTCAGCACCTTGTCTGATTGACTTGTCAGAGTTCTTTTTTTTATAAGAAGGATAAAACTTTATTTTCCCCATTATGGCTCGGAAGTAAATATTCCATAGGCATGCCCTCAATTCTCCTTTTCATCCCAGCATTAGTTATTTTCTGAACATAGCATACTAGATTGAGTACTGAAGCCAGAAAGTCTGGATTTTAATCCCAGTTTTGCCACTTTGCAAGCCAAAGGCCTTTGAGTAAGTCATTTCACCTGTCTGCAATCCATCTGTTTCCCATTTGTAAAATGGGGGTGATAATATTCATTCTCTCTCCCTCAGAGAGTTGGGAGGAAAATACTTTGCAAACAGCTGTATAAATGGAGCTGGCACACACCCCGGCTGTTCAGCACCTTGTTTATAAAAGACAGCACCTGGGTTGGTTTATCTGCTGCATTAGCTTTTAAGAAGACTTGGTACAGAATTTCTGAGCAGTCAGCAAAAGTTGGACCATGTGCCACTGGAGAATGTACAGAGGTGCATTCCAGACAACTCTACCCTGTTCCCTAAGTACTGGATATGAAGTGTCTATCTGAGACAAGAGATTTCCCCTGCTCTCCTCTGCACTCCTTTCTCTCACCTATGCCAGATCTGTAGGGATCAGAACATTTCATACCAGGGTTTTTCTAAGTGATTTCTGTGGTACCCTGGTGTTCTGCCTGATGTAAATAGGGATTCTATGAAAATGTTGATAATAGGATATTTTCTCCTTCTTAAAAAATCAGATTTATAGTTGGAAGGGACCTTAGTCATCATCTAGTTTAATATCCCTTTTTTACAGATAAAGGAAGGGGGAAAAATCAAGCATTTATTAGGTGCCTACTATGTGCCAGGCATGGGGCTAAACCCTTTACCAATATTATCTCATTTGATCCTCACAAAAATCCTACCAGGTAGATCCTATTATTATCCCCATTTTACAGTTGAGGAAATGGAGGCAAATAGAGGTCAAGTGACTTACCCAGGGCCACACAGTCTGAGACTGAATATGAACTCAGCTTTTCCTGACTCTAGGTCCAATGCTCTCTCCACTATACCATCTAACTGCCTCTAAGGTGAAGAAACTAAGGTTGAAATAGGTTAAGTGACTTAGCCAAGGTTATACATGTAGTAAGTTTCAGAACTTGGATTCAGTCTTTTTTGACTTCAAATGCAGGATTCTTTCCATTACTCTGCACATGAGACAGTCAGATAGCATAGTGGATAATGCTCCAGATCTGGAGTTAGGAAGACTAGAAGTTTGAATTCTGCCTTAGGCAATTATTAGCTGTGTAACTCTAGGAAAATCACAACCTCTCTTATTCTCAGCTTCCTTGTTTGTAAATGGGAATAATAGCATCTGCTTCACAGGGCTATTTTGAGGATCAAATAATATATTATATGCAAATTATTTTGCAAATCTTAACGTGCTATATTAATGTCAGCTATTATTATGGCACCATGACCTCCAAGGAATTTAATTATGAAAAATGGATATTATGTGTAGGAATTTTTTTTTAGTACAAAGTAGGTTTAATTTCCTCTATTTTATCCCCAACATTTACCTAACCCTTTGCTTTCTGTGGAATATTCTATAACACCAATTTCTTTTTTCTCTTCCCTTCTCTAATTTGACATTTGCCATAGAACCAGGGTTGTATTGTGGAAAGAAACCTGAAATTATGTTTGCTAGGCACATGACTCGCCAACTGATATATCCAGCCCTATTCTTTCTTTTGAGCCCTGGTCACCTATGTGCTAGACATCTCCATTTAGATGTCCTGTTGGCATTTCAAAATCAACATGCAAAAAACAGAACTCAATATCTTATATACTTCCCTCCCCCTCCCCCAATTTTCCATCTAAACTTCCTTATTTCTGTTGAGGGTATAACTATCTTTTTAATCATTTAGCTTCATAACTTTGGAATTTTCCTTTGGCTCTTCATTCTCATTCACTATACCTCAGTATCCATTCAGAGGCAACAGCCTCTTTTCAATGTCTCCTTCTCTCTGTGGCCACCATCCTAGTTCGGGTACTCATCACTTTTTGCTTGGAAATGTTTTAACAGCCTCTTAATTGGGCACCCTGCTTTCAATCTCTTCCTTCCCTAATTTATCACTCACACAGCTGTCATAATAATGTCCCTAAAGCAACGATATGACCACATTACTGCCCTGATTGAAAATACTATTCCCAAAGCAATGGCATGACCAAGTTACTATCCTCCTCAAGAAATTTCAAAGGTTTCCCACTTCAAGGATAAAATACAAACTCACTTTTTGTACCCTCTGGAGCCTATGCTCTATTGTTGAGAAATTCTAAAAGATCACTCCCAATGGAATCAGAGGATCTGGATTCAAACCAAACTGGCCTCATTGCTTTCCATTCCCCCTCAGACACATGCTATCTCCCAAAGGCTTCTTCTTCCATGCCTCCATCTGTTAGAGGCTAAGCTCATATGTCATCTCCTTTGGAAGACTTTCCTTATCTCCCTAGTTTTAAGTGTTCTCTTCCCCCTCAAGTCATCATGCATTTACTCATCTGTGTACATGTTTTCAATATTATCCCTCCCACTCCCAAGTAGAATATAAGCTTCTTAAAAAATTATATTTTTATTTCATTACGTATTTCCCAATTAGAAGTAAAACAATTTTAACATTCATTTTTAAGTTCTGAATATTGTCCCTCTCTTCCTTCTCTTTCTTCTCCTTGAGAAGGCAAGCAACTTGATATCAAGCATAAATGAAATAATGCAAAACATATTTGCATATTGTCCATGTTAAAAAAAGATATCACAGACAAAAAACTCCAAGAAAAACAAAGTTAAAAAATGTATCCTTCAATCTTCATTCAGAATTTATCAGTTCTCTCTCCGGAGGTGGCTATAATTTTTCATCATAGAGCCTTTTGAACTGTCTTGGGTCATTGTTTGATCAGAGTAGCTAATCTTTCACAGTTGATCATTGTTACGATATTGCTGTTGTCTTGTGTCCAGTGTGGTCTTGGTTCTGATCATTTTACTTTTCATGAGTTCATATAAGTCTTCCCTGATTTTTCTGAAACTATCCTCTTGTCATTTCTTACAGCACAATAGTAGGCCATCACAATCACATACCGCAACTTGTTCAGCCGATTCCCAGTTGATGAGCATCTCTCAATTTACAATTCTTTGCTACCACAAAAAGAGCTGCTATAATTTTTTTTGGTACAAATAGGTCTTTTCCCCTTTACTTTGATCTCTTTGGGACACAGACCTAGCAATGCTATTAGAGAATGTCGTCTTCTTGAGTGAATGGATTATTTTATTGTTTTGTCTTGTATAGCCCTGAGCACAGTGCCTTATACATTGTAGGTGCTTAATATTGAATGGAGTTGGAGTAGGAGGATTTGGGCTAGACTACTTACTAGTTCTAATAATCATTACCTGTTATACCTTGGTGCCCTCTGGAGTCTATGTTTTATTATTAAGAAGTAAAAAAAACCCAGTGCTTCTAGAATCAGGGGACCTGAGTTCAAATCCTAAGTCACTTAACTTTAAAGGCTCAATTTCACCTACTTTACAATGAGAGATTTGGGCTAGATGGCCTCTAAGGTCCCTTCCAGCTCTATATCCCTTCATTCTGATTTTTTCATCTTACACTCTTTGGGCTTCAGTTTCCTTTTCTCTAAAATGAGGAGTACGAATGGTCTTTAAGGTTCCTTGTAGATCTTCATCTTACGATCTTGTGGGTTCTATTAATATATTTCATTATCCCAAAGTGTCCTGTGGCCAAGTTAGTTTGGGAAACATTGTTACATAGCACCTTTGTACACATAGGAAACAGTTATACACCCTCTGGTTGTGAAACTATTTTGCTATGGTCTTTATACTCCTTATGGTAAAGGTATCTAAAAAAGTCAAGCTCTGTCTCTGTCTTTCTGTCTCTCTGTCTCTGTCTCTCTCTCTGTCTCTCTCTGTCTCTGTCTCTCTCTTTCTCTCAACCTTAAATGATTATGCTTTCAGAATTTACAAAAGGGACTGAGTTAGTTATCACAGTATAGGAGAAAGGGCACTGGATTTGTAGTCAGAGAACTGTGACCTAGGGCAAGTTACTTCCCTTGTTGGGCCTTTAGATTTTTCATCTGAAAATGAGGGGGTTGAACTAGGGGATCTCTAATGTCCTTCCGAGTTCTAAATCCTGTGACCCTAATGTCTATAAATTATTTTAAATTATCTCTAATCTATCTTTTATCTATCTATCCATTATTTATCTCCTATATCTAGCTATCATTTGTCGATCATCTATTTATATATCATCTATCATCTTTCTATTATCTATCCATCTCTCTCTCTCTCTCTCTCTCTCTCTCTCTCTCTCTCTCTCTCTCTATTCCATGAAAACAGTATAAACCTCATTTGGCATGCAGCACTGTTGCCCTTTTTATACCTAACACTTCCAGCTCGTCAATATTCTTTATGTAACATGATGCTTATATCACTCCTGTAACCTGGTAAGAAGAAACAAACATAGTACACAGCAGATCCCTGGAGAGCACTGAGCTAGATTCTGTTCTGTAGTAAAGAAAGAAACCTTTCATAAACTCACCAAAGGAAAGAAGCCGTTCTTGGATTTGAGTGACTTGGGAGAGACTCTCACCTTTATCCCTGCTTTTCCTTCATCCTTTCAGGTTATGTACTGGATTACTATAGTGTAACTGTACACAAACAATCCCTCCACCCCCATCTCACAGTACTCACAGCCTACATTTACATAGTCTGTCACACTTCAAAAGCACTTGTATTGACATCCTCTTGATTCTAAAAACAAATCTGGGAGGTTGTTAACGTATGGATTACCTCTCCTTCACTTATCTCCTGGCTTCATTCTGTACTCTCTTGACTTGTCCTCCATGTCTTAGCATTCTTCTCACCCTGTTAGGTGCCTCTTACTGCATGGTTTACTTACCATGACCACGGGTGGGGAACCTGCAGCCTCCAGGCCACATGTGGCCTTGTAGGTCCTTGGGTGTTGCTTTTGAATGAGTCCAAGTTTGACAGACCAAATCATTTTATTAAGGGGATTTGTTCTGTGAAGTTTGGATTCAGGCAAAAGGCCACACTTGAGGACCTAGAGGGCCATGTGTGGCCTCCACGCTGCAGGTTCCCCACACCTGGGGACAATCTCTGTGCCATTGACACCGCTTTCTCCAGTTGGTGGACTCCTCTCAGACCCTTCATTTTGAGAAGGTATCTGGGCCAGTCATATTTATACCTTCATTTTTCTCCTGGCTCCACTCCTAACTCTTAAGACTTTTTCACTGTTTCCTGGACCAGGTACCTCCACCATTCCCTGCAGCTTTTCACAAAGTTCTCCTTTATCTATTATCTTCAGCAGTTAGAATGTAACCTCCTTCAGGGAAGGGGCTGTCTTTCTTTTTACATATATTTGTATTCACAGCAACTTAGCACAGTGCCTAGTATGAGGTAAGCACTTAAAAAAGGTTTCTTGACTTGACTTTTGTTGTTGTTGTCCAGGTTTTTTTAGTTGTGTCTGACACTTTGTGACCCCAGTTAGGATTTTCTTGGCAAAGATACTGGAGTGGTTTGCTATTTCCTGCTCCAGCTCATTTTACAGATGAGGAAACTGAGGCAAACAAAGTTAAGTGATTTGCCAGGGATCGCACAGCTACCAATGACAAAATTGGATATTAAACAAGTGACTTGCCTGAGGTCACACAGTTGGTGAAGGAAAGAGCTGTGAATCAAATGCTGACGTGTTCTCTTCTGCTTCTCAGCAAATGCATATTCTCATCTACCATAGCCCTGCCTGTCCATCACCTTCTTCCTCCTTTGCCCACACATTTTATTTTTCCCTATGGAGCTCTTTAACAAGTTAGAGGGCTTCCATTGGCATCAGAGTGCCTGGGTTCAAATCCTCCCTCTGTTATTTACTACCTGTGTGACCTTGAGCAAAATCATTTACTCTTTCTGGGACCCAGTTTCATAATCTAAAAACAATGAAGGGATTGAACTATATGATGCCTATGGTCCCTACCAGTTCTAGAGCTATGATACAGTCGTCCTAGATCTCTTCATCTTATATTCTTTCCACCTTCCAGTGCTCATGGAACCTGGCTCTCCCCACAGAACACTGCATTGCAGGTCATTTTTTTCCCCTCGGAGGATGTTGTTCCATTTGGAGCAAGGAGAAGAGACTAAGCCATGATTTGAAGTATAAAGCTTACAATTTGCCATGTTACTACTATGAGTTATTTAGTGGAGGAGAATGAACTTGGAGTTTCTAGAGAGTTTGCCCTCTTCTCGCATCTGGAAGTCTAGACCTTTACTTATTCGGGCATCACTATAAGGCTGTAGTTCTCTAAGGTGGAAGGGGGGACCTACTGGAAAGAGAAGAATTGTACTGACTTTTTATGTGTTACTCTGAGTTCTTTCTGTCGATTTACATTTTTCTGAGTGGTGAAATAAAGGCTGTCTGTGTCTGATATACACCGTTACCTTCAGTGCCTAAAGAGGAACAGGAAACCCATTAATCCATATCAAAGGAAACCTAGACATGAACTATATGATGTTCCTGAAGGAAATGAATCAAAGAGGTATGGCTTCAGAGGTAGTCTTAAACCTGCTCCAGGTAAATCCTGAATTTTGGATTCTGGGCTGTGAGTTATAGTCCTTTCTCAGATGTTTGGTACCTAACTCATAGTCTTCCTTTGTACCCTTACCACTGCTCTCATATCTGGAAATTATAATATGCATGTTGTTGTTTTCTCAAATTCCCTGTCAGACTTCTTAATTATCATAGCTCACATCTTCATTCTATCTATATAGAGAAATGATGTGTACAGAGGTAGAGAAGAAAGAATACTGTCTCTGGAGTCAGAAGATCTGAGTTCAAATCATACCTCTGAAGATTATTACATGTGTGACCTTGGTCAAGTCACTTAACTTCTCTGGGGTTCATTTTCCTCGTATGTAAAATGAGAGAGTTGGACTAGATCACTGCTGAGATCCTTTCCTACTCTAAATCTATGCTCCTATGGCAACTCTCCCTGTCACCCTTCAAAGAGCCAATTATTTTGATTGTTCTGTCGAGGGTAGACTGGATAGAGAATGTTTGAAAGTAGGGAAATAAATAAGGAGACTATCAAGATCATTTGGGCAAGAGTTGATGAAGACTTGAGTAAGTGGAAGGAGGGGAATGAATGCAAAAGATATTAAGATAGACTAAGATTTGCCAAGTTGTCAGGGTGTGGTTAAGGAGAGGGCAGAAATAAGAATATCTTTGAGGTTTTAAACCTCGACAGCTAGAAAGATGCCTTCCACTAAAATTGGGAAATTTGGATGAGGATATAGTATAAGAATAAAGATGAGAGGTTCTATTTTAAACACACTGAGTTTGACATGCTGAGGGAACATTTAGATGGAAGTATCCATCGGTCAATGGTGATGTGAGCATAGAATTCAGGAGAGATATCTTGGCTCTATCTATACATACATGTGCATAATGTGTGTGCATTAGGTCTGGGTACTGTAGCACTATAAGAGGCAGCCAGGTGGCTTATTGGATACAGTAGAATTGGATAGAATTGGGCCTAGAGTCAGGAAGAACTAAGCTCAAATCTGGCTTTAGACACTTATTAGTTGTGTGACCCTGAGCAAGTCACTTAACCTCTGCCTTAATCCACTGGAGAAGGAAATGGCAGACGATTACAGTATTTTTGCTGACCCCCCCAAAAACAAAACAAAACAAAACACCACCCATGAATGGCACTGGAGTGCTATGGTACATGGAATCACAAAGAGTTGGACACCACTGAATGACTGAACAACAACCTCATTTGGAACCTCATTAGTTGGCACTGTGGAGTTGGTTGGAACCTTACTGGTAACTAGTCTCTGTCTATTGCTCCTCCCAGGGCTTACAAGGTACTCACAAGGTCCTTCAGGGGAGCCTTCTATTTTTATTGCCACTGAAAAGAACTTTGCATCCTACATGTGTACTATCTTTGGCCATGCTGGCACTTGCTTTGCTGGAGGGGCCCTATTTCCTATTTTGTCTGGGCTTATGACTTTCTGTATTCTATAGTGAAAAAAGTAACTTATTGCAGTTTTTTGAAAATTATTTGGTCTGGTGAGAACTTAAGGGTTTTGATGAAATAGGCATGTGGGGGCTAGTTGGTCTGTCTCCTGTTCAGGCAATGATCTTGGTAGGAAGTCCATTCTGTTCTTATCTCATATTATTCCCCTTTACAAACTCTGCCAAACTGCTTTCCTAGTTGTCTCACATAAACAATATTTCATCTCCTGCTGAAGTGTATTTTCCCAAACCGTTCCCCAAGCCTGGAGTGTATTCTCTCCCCACTTCTGCCTCTTAGAATCTTTACCTTCTTTTAAGATTCAGCTTAAGCTTTATCTTCTCTTAAAGTTACTCCTCATATCCCACTTGTTAATAATGTTCTTTCTCTCCTCAAATGACTATATATTTAATTGCCTATGTATGCCACATAAACTTTTCAAGGGAGATGATTTCATTTTTGTCTTTATAATTTCACTCTAGTGAATGGCCCCAGGGATCTGCCCTTGGCTCTGTTACTCTACATTTTTAATCAATGCTTTGAATGAAGGCATAGATGGCATGTTTATCAAATTTGTAGGTTACATTAAGTTGGGACAGATAGCTAATATGTTAGGTGACAAGATCCAAAATTATCTTGATTGGCTGGAATAATGAGATGATCTAGTAAGATTAGTTTTTAATAGTGAGAAAGGTGATGTGTTACTTGGGCAAAAAAAATCACCTTCACAAGTTCAAAATGAGGCAAGTTATGGCAAGAGAGCAGCATTAATATGAAGAACTATAGGTTTTGGTTTACAGCAAATTCAATATAAATCAAGAGAAAGATAAGACAGCCAAAAAAGACTAAGGCAAACACAGGCCACATTAAGAGGGACATGGTGTCAGAGGAACAGAACCTAATAGTCCCTTTGTACTCTATTTTGGTCAGACCATATCTAGACTATTGTATTCAGTTCTGGGGGCCATGTTTTAAAAAGGTCATTGACAAGCTGGAAAGTATCCACAGGAGGGCAGCCAGAATGATGAGGGGCTGTGAGGTCATAATAGTGATAATCATAGCTATTCTTGATCTAATCTTTGAATGTTTTATAAGCATGATCTCATGTCACCTTTACAACAGTACTGTGTGGTAGATAGCACAGGTAGTATTGCTCTGATTCTATAATGGAGAAAGTGGAAGTTCAGAGGCATTAATGGATTAAGCAATGATGGCACATCTAGTAAATGTTGGAAGTGACATTTAAATTCATATCTTTCATGACTCCAAGTCTAATACTTTTTTTTAAAGTCAAATATTCTTTTACCTATACTGCACTGCCTCTCTATGACCATGCAGGACAAGGTTTGGGTGTCTCTTCTCTCTAGATTTTCATGACACTTATTACTCCTGGTTCTCCTACTATTTGTGTGTTTCTTCTCAGTCCTCTTTACTGGATCTTCATTCATGTCATGCCTATTAATTATGAGTGTCTCCCATGGCTCTCTTATGAGAACTCTTTTGTCTCTACACTATCTCATTTAGTAATCTCATCAGCTCCCATGGGTTAAATTATTATCTCTATAATATGAAGTCCAGTCCCTCACCACCAACTGCATCCAGGTGTATCCAACTGCATCAGAGTGCCTGGGTTCAAATCCTGCCTCTGTTATTTGCTACCTGGGCCCCAGTTTCATACTCTAAAAACAATGAAGGGATTGAACTATATGATGTCCATGGTCTCTACCAGTTCTAGAGCTATGATACAATCATCCTAGATCTCTTCATCTTATACTTTATCCATTTTCCAGTGCTCATGGAACCTGGCTCTCCCCATAGAACACTGTATCACCAACTGCATCATTGGACATCTTGAACTGGTAGGCATCTCAAATTCAACATGTCCAAAATAGAACTCATCTTTCCTCCCAAACCCAGCCTTCTTCAGAACTCTCCTGTTACTATGGTGGGTACTTTCATTCTCTTAGTCACCTATGTTCACAACATTGGTGTCAACTTTGACTCTTCACACTGTATTGTCATTTCTACCTCCATTACCTTCTTATGTAGTCCTCTTCTCTCCACTTACATAGCCACCATCATAGCTGAGACCCTCATTACTTTTCATCTTGACTATTGTAATAGGCTTCTAATTTGCCTCCTTGCCTTAAGTCTCTCCCCATTCCAATTCAATCTCTGGTCAGCTGCATAAGTGATTTTCTAAAAACCCAGGTCACTTCACACCCAACTCCTTCCTTCCCTTCCCCCCACCCCATCATTCAGTAAACTCCTCTGATTCACTATTACCTCTAGAAGCACGTCTAGCATTTAAAGCTCTTCATAATCTGACCCATTACCAAATTTCTAGTCTTTTTACATGTTACTCTCTTTTATGCATTCTACAGTCTGGTCACACTGCTGCACCTGTTGTTCCCCATATATGTAGCTACATTTCCCAAATCCATGTCTTTGTACTGGCTGTCTAGAATGTCTAGAATGTTCTTGACTTTACCTCCCAGACTCCCTCACTTGCTTCAAGATGGTGCTTGAGTGCCACTTTGTGCTGGAGACCTTTCCTAGTTTGCTCAGCTGCTGGTGTCTTTCCCTCTAAAGTTGCCTTGCGTATACTCAATATGTATTTTAAATGTACCTATTTACCTATATGTTTTCACTCTCATTAGAATATAAGCTCTTTGAGAGCAAGAATATCCTTTTTATTTTGTACCATATCCCTAGAGCTCTGTGAAATACCATGCATGCAATAAGAGCTTAATAAATGCTTAAATAACAGCTAGCATTTATATAGTACTTACTATGTGCCAAGCACTGTGCTAAACACGTTGCAAATATTGTCTCATCTGATTTTCACAACAACCTTGAGAGGTGCATACTGTTATTATCTCAATGTGATGGTTGAGGAAACTGAAGCAAACAGAGGTTAAGATCACACAGCTAGCAAGTGTATGAGCCTCGATTTGAATTCAGATCTTCCGGACTCCAGGCCCAGTACTCTATCCACTGTGCCATCTAGCTACCTACTAGATGCTTGTAGATTGCCTACTAGAAGTTTACTAGTAGACTTGTAGATCTAAGTGGTTTTAGATCAGTTAAATAATAATCACTAGCATTTAAGGTTGCAAAACAGTTTACAAATAACTCATTTTATCTTCACAACAATTCTGGGACATAAGTGCTATTATCATATCTGTCTTATAAATGAGGAAACTGAGGCAGGCCAAGGTTAAGTGACTTAACCAGGGTCAAATAGCTTGTAAATATATGAGGTCAGATTTGATTTCAGGTTTTCCTGACTCCAGGTCCAATAATCTATCCCCTGTGTCACTTAGCTGCCTCTTGAATCTGATAGCATCCTACGTATGGCAGTGTTACTGACTTCTTTGTTAATGCAATGAATTATGGACTGATTGTACATATAGACAATCAGCTCAGTTTAGTTTAGTGTGTGGCACTAATATGAGTGAAGGGAGACATTTCCCCTCCATTCTCAGGAAAGCATATTGCTTGTATGTCTCTGAGTTTAAAAGGGAACTCAGAGACTTTGTCCACAAATGTACTACAGGAACCCAGTGGCCATCATTAGACTTTTCTTTCCTTTTTCAAGTTCAAGGATGAAACTAATTTTCACTCCACCAAAGGCTGTGTTTTTGATGTGCTAGAGTTTTTGTCCCTCAATGATTTAACCAAAGGAGCTAACAAAAACGAATCCTTAAAAGGATGTCTTCCTTTAAATCCTAAGCATAATATTTGATTTCATTGGGTAGATACAAGGGGGCCATTTGCTCCTGAATTTGTTTTGAAGGCTCCATGTGCAGGAGGCAGCGACTGTGCAGACACTCTCAAAGTTTATTGTTATTTGATTTATGTGTAGTTTTTTATTTGACCATCTGTCCCCACCATCTCATCTGACTTTGTTTTATTCCCTTCTTTTGATTATGGCTCATCAAGGCCTTTCTCTTCTGATAACAAAGAAATGTAACTGGAAAATGCTTTTCAAGCAAGACTAAAGCAAGTCTATTACCCAAATATTGTTTTTCCCCAATACAGATGAGGAAATGTTTCTTCTTCCAGTTTTAACCTTTTACATATTCAAGGTCACTACAGAGAGGTAAGCTTATACAAGAACTAAATTCTGCCTTTGGATTTTTTGCTAAAAGACTTTCAAAGTCATCTGAACTGTTTCTGACCAAGGCAGAGTAATATACTCTTTACTCACAGTGGTAATTATAATTTTATTTTATTTTTCTAACTCTCTGATCACTTGGTTTTGGAAAAGAACCAGTGTGTAAGAGAGGAAAATGCATAAAATTTGAAGTCAAAAGTTGAAATCTTTCTTCTTTCACAGTATGACTGAGGAAATATGTTTAACATGATTGTATATGTATCACCTATATCAGATTGCTTGCTGTCTTGGGGGAGGGGAGGGGAGAGGAGGGGGAGAGAAATTTAGAACTCAAAATTTTATAACAATGAATGCTGAAAACTAAAAAATAAGTAACTGGGAAATGTTTATAAAATAAAATTACAGTACAACAGAAAAAAAGTTCGAATCTTAACTGTGCTCTTTACTACTGGTGAAAACTTTTCTCTCTGGTTTTGTTTCCTCATTTGTTGAAGGATAGCAGGCTTTGGACTAGCTGACCACCGAAGTCTCTTTCAGCTCTTGATGAGTGATCCTGAGCACCAGCGAGTACTTCGCATTTTAGGGTGAATCTAACATTTTCAGAGACACAGCAGAGCAGGATTGTTCTGGGTGGATTAAGGGGAAGAGAGAGAGAGAGAGAGAGAGAGAGAGAGAGAGAGAGAGAGAGAGAGAGAGAGAGAGTGTGTGTGTATGTGTGTGTGCGCGCGCGAATACAAAGGAAAATCATGCTGTGTTTCAGCCTCATTCCCCAACAGGTTAAATCAGGTACAGGAGCCTTGAAGAGAAAAAGAAGGAAGAAGGGCAGACAGAAGCATGTGTGGGCAAAGTGGTCTAGGATAATGGAAAGAATATTGGATTTGAGAATAGCTGACATTTATATAGCACTTTAAGGTTACTTTAGAAAGGTTAAGTGACTTGTTTGTTGTTAAATAGCTAATAAGTGGCTGAAGTAGGATGTGAACTGAGGTCTCTTCTGACTTCATTCCTCTCCAGGCTTCACTGCTGAGGCATCTCCACAGAGCTTTCTTTAATATGCCCCATGCACTGGGCATTTCCCTTCCGTTGATTTGATGTCTTCCCCAAATAGAATGGAAGGTCTTTGAGGACAGGAACTATCTTTCTTTCTGCTTATATTTCTATCCCCAGCACTTATCCCCTTCACTCCTCTGACACTGGCACCACTCTAGTGCACACCCTCATCACTTCACTACTAGATTATTGCAATAGTCTGATGATGGGTTTGCCTGCGTTAGGCCTTCCTACTCAAATCTATTCTCCATTGAGCCACTAAAGTGGTTTTCCTGAAGTCCAACCATGTCATTCTCCTACTCAACAAAACTCCATGGGCTGCCTGTTGCCTCTAGGAACAATTACAAAATGCTTTGTTTGTCATTCAAAGCCTCTTCCTACCTTTCCAGTCTTCTTACACCTTACTCCCCAACACGTATTCTTTGATCCAGTGACACTGGCCTCCTAGCTGTTCCACAAATAGACCACTCCATCACTCAGCTCTGGATATCTTATCTGCTTGTCCTCCATGCTTGAAATTCTGGTTCTCTTCTGCTCTACCTACTGACCTCCCTGGCTTCCTCTTAAATAACAACTAAATCTCATCTTTTACTGGAAGCTTTCCCCAACCCCTCTTAATTCTAGTGCCTTCCCTCTGTTAATTATTTCCTATTTATCCTTTATATAGCTTGTTTTGTATATATTTGCTTGCATATTGTTTCCCCCCATTAGATTGTTAGTTCCTTGAAGGCAGGATCTGTTTTGCCTCCTTTTGTATCCCCAGCACTTAGCAGAGTGCCTGAAACAAATGCACTTAATAAAGTTGATTGGTTGATTGACTTAACACAATACCAGCACGTAGTAAGCACTTGATAAATGCTTGTTGACTCGACTTTGGGTCCAGCAGTCTTTCCCATCATATTCTGTTGAAGAAGAAAACCATACCTCTATTTTTCTCTCAAACTGTCATTCCTGCAAGTGTCCTATGTAGCTTTCAGAAAAAGAGTTGGTTTTTTAAATACTATTTCAGAAATGATGGAAAGACATTGGAGATCAAAAGGGAAGCTGCAGGCAGGACCAGTACTGTCTCTAGATGGAAGAGGCAGATGCCCATTTATGGGAACTGAGAGGTGCTAGGAAAGGCCTCAACTCCCCAAAGCATCTGTTAATGACCTTGAGATAGGGCATACAATTTCTACATTATTCAGTTTTTTAATTTGAGGAATTTAAAAAGGCAGACAGTAACTTGGAGGATTAAAAGATGACAACTCAATTCTTTCCATCCCCTACCTCTCCTTCAGGAGATTCGGGCCAGTAAAGTCTAAGTGACTTGTTCAGGGTCACACAGCTCAATGTCTGAATCAGGATTCAAACTCAGATCTTCCTGACTCTGACATTTTACTCATTGTACTGCCTAGCTGCCTCTATCAACATGTCCAAAACTAAATTCCTAATCTTCTACCTATCTCAACACAACTTCTCAGACTAGCAAACATCAGCCTTCCCCCATCTTCTCTACCGCTACTGATGGCACCAACATTTTTCTAGTCATCCAAGCTTAAAATTTCATTATTTTTAAATTTCAGTTGCCAATTTCTACTACTTTGACCTCTGCAATAATATACCCTGAATCCATCTTCTCTTTTCCTCTATCACTGTGACTCCCCTGGTTGAGGCCCTTATTCCTTCTCACCAAGTTATCATAATTGCATTATAACTAATACTTTGTGCCTTGGATCTGATTTGGTTAATCAATCAGCAAGCATTTATTGTGTATACTATATACCAGGCACTATGCTAGGTATTGGGAGTATTTTGTTTTTTAAAGATGAGATAGTCTTTGTGCTCAAGCAACTCACATTCTCTTGGAGGAGGCAGCAGGCACACATATAGGTATTTACAAAATATAAAAAACATAATTTTTTGGGGTAGGCACTAGTAGCTGGGGGGATCAGGAAATATTTCATGTAGGTGGTGGTAGAAGAGGCCTCATCAGCTATCTCATCTACCTGCCTGAATAATAATTTTGTCTCCAATAACCCTAACAAATGGTGAGAACAGCCTGATTCTTGGGTTAGCAGGTTCCTTGTCTCTGATGGTTAAAGGAATGAATGGATGTTAGGGATGGAGTAGGGAGAATTCATGCTTCAGATAGGGAGCTGGCCCTGATGGCCTCTGGGGAATTTTACAACTACGAGATCCAAGGATTCATCTCCTTTGCCTTTTTAATCCTACATCTTGCATATTTGCTCTGGAGTATTCAAAGATCTTATTTGCTTCTTCCTTTTGTATCAGTTTAGAAGTCAGTGGTTCCTCTTTTAAAATCCTGCTCAGGGGGACACTCATGTTTTCTGTTGAGATGATTTCCATTGTGGGCTGGATATCAAAGCCTGATACTCTGCCTCATGCATGCATTGTTTAAATCCTTTTTTTCCAGTACGTAAATGTACGTGTTGAAGGCCAGCTGGAACACAGAGCACCTGGCATGGCTCTCAAAATGTAGAGAAAAATAGAATCTGCCTTGTTTCTTAAGGGTGCCCAGAAAGCTAGGGAAAATTAGCTAGAATATAAACTAGTGAAGAATACAAAAGCATAGGCAATATCCCATTTACAAATGCCATATTAACTACTTCTGGACCCTCCAAATCATTAACAAGCTGTGCTGAAAGTTTTGGGATAGATATAAGGGGTGGGGTCATTATTAACTAGCTACCTAGTTCTCTTGTCCATTCCAAATACAATTCGTCCAGTCCTCTCGTCTTAGGATGGAAATTGACACTCTCTAATAAAACTTGGGAACTAACTACATTTGAATTAGGTATAACAGCATGTTACATAGTAAGGAATTTTTAACGATCACCTGAATTTTATTAGGCATAGCTCTCAGAGCAGTAATTGGCAAAGAGAACACATCTGGAAGTGAACGCCTAACTTAGCAAGAAGAAAGTGGGCCATAGGGCTGTTATTCCTCCACTTATAAGTACTATTTTTATTATCATTCTCAGTTTGATGAGATGCCAGCTAGTTCATCTTTGTGGATAGAGTATTCCCTGATTCTCATCCATTTTTTAATTTTTATTTTCTGCAAAGGCAGAGGTGGTAGAATAGTTGCTATCTTTGTATCTTTGTATGATGTGATTTTCTTTAAGAAGATAAAAGGTGGTTCATAGCATTATAGAATCTTGGAATTACAAATGATCTCAGAGGCCATCTAGTCTAACCTGTGCTCAAAAAAAATGCCCTCTGTGCATGCTCAACAAGTGGTCATCCATTCTTTGCTCAGAGACCTCCAGTCAGAGTGAATTTACTACTGCCTGAGATATGCCACTTTACTCCTTAAATCTACCCTAAATCTACTTCTTTGGAACTCCAGCCATTGGTTTTTGCTCTCTTTGGAGACAAAAAGAAAAAAAAATCCAGTCTCTCCTCTGCAGGCCTACTCTTCAAATTCTGGAAGACAGAAGAAGAAGGAGGAAGAGAAGGAGGAGGAGGAGGACTCTTTGTCAATCATGTTTTTGTTTTTTACGGGAATGAGGCAATTGGGGTTAAGTGGCTTGCCCAGGGACGCATGGCTAGTAAATGTCGTGTCTTAGGTCACATTTGAACTCAGGTCCTCCTAATTCTAGGGCTGGTGCTCTATCCACTGTGCTACTAAGTTACCCTAAATCTTTTCTATATGCTAACCCAGGGTGGGGAACCTGTGGCCTTCTAGGTCCTTGGGTGTGGCCTTTTGACTGAGTACAAGTTTTACAGAACAAATTCTTTTATTAAAGGTATTTGTTCTGTGAAGTTTGGAATCAAAGCGCTGCACTTGAGGACCTAGAGGGCCACATATGGTCTTGATACCACAGGTTCCCCACCCCTGTGCTAAACATTTCTAGCTTTTTCAACCTATCCTCATGTAACATAGATTCTAGATCCCTGACAACTCTACTCATCATCTTCTGGATATTCTGTAAGTAATCAGTGTCCTTGCTAAAATGTGATATTTACAGCTGCACCTAATACATCCTATGTGGACCACGTCAGAGTACAGTGGTACTATCATTTTCCTAATCTTAGATATTGTACCTCTCAACACAGATAAGTGTTCAACAAGCGCTTCTATTTAGCATACATTTATTAAATGTTTACTATGTGTCAGGCACAGTGCTAGGCTGTGAGGATACAAAAATAAAAACTAAAGAGTCCTGACCTCAGCGAGGGCCAGCCTTTGAAAAGACATGGAGACAGGAGATAGAATGTTGAATATGGGGGAAAACAAGCAGGGCTGTTTGGTTAAAATGTAAAAGTCCATGAAGAATAGTAATATGCGACAAGCATGGTAAGATATGTTAGAACTGGATTGCAAAAGGCTTTAAAGTCTTTATATTTCATCACCGAGGCAGGAGGGAGCCACTATAATTTCTTGAGAAGGTGAGTTACATGATCAGACTTATACTTTAGTAACATCAATTTGAAAGGTATATGAATTAAAGTGGGAGAAAAATGTAGACAGAAAAACCAATTAGGAGGTTATTGAAATACAGTTATCCTTTCCACACTGTGACTTTCCCCATCATGGTTTCGATATATTGCCAGTCAGCATAAGAAATTAAATGTGAGTTTTAGTGGAATTTTGTGGAAGCTGCAAATATCACACGAAGACCAGAAAATGACACAGAAACAGTTTAGAAACTCAGAAATGCATAAAATATATGTATAGTATTATGTAATGTCAACATATTATGTTTGAATATAATAATTTAGATGTAATAATATCTAATATATATATAATATATATTATATATAATATATATTATATATATATAATCTAATATATAATAATAATAATTTAGACTTCTCTGGTATGGAGGGTCAAAAATTTTTACCTGGATTTTCCAGATTGTGGGGGTCACCATGCTCCTGACCCCTAAGATGTGGAAGGGATAACTGTAGTACTGGGGAGACATGATGAGAGCCTTAGCTAGGGTGGTGGTTATGTGAGTGGAGAGAAAGCACAGATATGAGATTCATTGTGGAAACTGATTGGACATGAGGGGTAAGGAAGAGTGAAGAGTCAATGATGACTTGAAGATTATAAACCTGAATCAATAGAAAGATGGTGGCTCCCATGACAGAAACGTAGACATTTGGAAGAGTTTTGGGGAAAAGATAATGAATTTTGTTTTGGACATATTGATTTTGAAATGCTCTTGTGGGACATCCAGTCAGATATATAGATTAGGCAGTTGGTGATGTAGGAATGAAATTTCTGAGAGAGACTAGGGCTGGATATATACATCTGGGAGTCATCTGTATAGAAGTTAGGGTTGACCTAGTGCAAGCTGAAACGACAATAATATAGCATTAATTTTTAGCTGCTGTTTCACATTGCTCATTCAAATTGGGCTTGTTTAGATGACCTGGAATCTCACCATACTTCCTAATCTTATACTTATGAAGTTGATGTTTTTAGACTCAAATGAAAAGCTACATACACACATACACACAAATATTCACATATACATAATATCTATGTATATAATGTCTATCTGTTTATCTAAGAAAGAGAGACAGAGAGGGGGGTATCCTGGCCAGGAGTTGGAGGGCCAAGGTCTAGGCTTTATCTCTATTAATTTCATTTTATTAGATTCAGCACAAATGTTTAGCCTGTTGAACTCTCTCTGGATCTTGACTCTGTTATACCATGCGTTAGTTAATCCTCCTAACTTTGTGTCAGTCATCTACAAATTTGAAAGTATGCCATCACTGCCTTTATCCAAGTCATTGAAAAAACTGTAAAGTAGCACATGTCCAAGTACAAATTCCTAGGGACTACTCCACTAGAAACTTCCTGCCAAATCAACATTGAATTATTCATTCTTTAACTCTTTATTCACCATCAGTGGACTAAACACATATGGATACTGAATGGACATATTTTTAAAAAATTAATATTTATAATAAAAATAATGACCATGATTTTTTTCCTCTTTAAGAAGCAAAATTAAATAAGAATTAGGAGAGAGACAGGGTGACTTAAAGCCAAGAAAGTATATGTGGAAAAGAGGGTTATGGATAATGAGGTCTGGTTTGACTGTTTGCAACTGTGGATAGATGACCCATTTTTGCCTAAAAATAGCTAACATATAAGGAAGAAAAAGAAGTAATAAAGAAAAAGTCCAAACAAAGTGCTATGAGATACCTAGATAAAGTATTAATCATTTGTCTTCTATGTTGTATAGTGGAATAGTGGTTGAGTTAGTAAAGGTAAATGAAAAGAAAGTAGATTCCTAGGGACCTGAGATGTGAGCAGAAAGTAAAATGAATTTTGGCCTAGGAAGTGGTGAATCAATTAATACTAGGGAAAAATAATCTTAAACAAATATTTAATGGGAGAAAAATACTTGAAAATAAAAAAGTGAATCCTGTTAGACTGATTTTAGCTTTTCCCTCAGTCTAATTTTTGTCTCTGAATAATTGCTACAATTCAAATTTCAAAACAGGGAGATTCCTAAAGCAGATGGATTCTAAATCGCCGTTTTCTAAATTCTGAATGAGTTTCACTAGGCTTTTAGTGCCAGAGAAAGTTATTGATATTGCAGTTTGCTCTATGTGATATTCCCAGAAACTGTAGCATCTTTTACCTGGAGCTGACATTGAGAGAGATTCAGGATTCTGTAATGCTCCATTTGGAATCGTACATAGGATCTATTACCAATACTGATAGCCCTATCCATTAGCATCATCATTGCCTACCATATTCTTCTCTTAATCCATTGTAATATGTAGCAGGTCTTTCTTTAAGTGGATCATAGGGCCATCCCTGATGGATTCAGAGCCTCAGGGAAAAATCACAAATGTTTTCACATTAGCATTTTAAAACAGGTTGAAATAAGAACTGGCCTTTGTTATGTATTTCTCTAATGAACTTATAGTAATGTTGTATATATCTAAATACAGATTTATTTATATATACATACATATATACACATGTATGCAGATACATGTATACACACAAATATGCATATATGTGTATGTGTCTATATATATATATATATGAAAGGGTTGAACCAGATTATCTTTAAGGTACCATCTAGTTATAAACTCCTATGTTTCTATCAGTCATATCTATATTATTCAGGCCCTTTTAAGCTCCACTTAGTAGCGTCACTTCCTTCTTTCCATATGGATACCTCCCTGATTATCAGTAACTCTATTTGCTGCAAGATTTAGGTGCCTGGGTAATCACTTTATTGATCAAACCTTCCCAAGGCATAGCTCTAATCTACAGGTTACAAATGGGGAATTCAAGCGCAGAAAAAAAATGATTAACTGCCTATGAAGACAATGCATTAGGGATATAGGGGTAGGAAGGGAACAGTTCTAATAGCTCTAGGGAGGGCATTTGAATTACTTTTGTGTTGGAGCTAACTTTAGCCCATTCACATAAGTAGGGAGAAGTAGAATTTTCACTCTTAGTGTTTTTAATAAACTCTTCACCAATGATAGTAAAGTGATTATAGATGCTAAGTTTTAGATGGGGAAGGAAACAATAGATAGCACTTAGGTTGTGGCAGGGAAGCTTGACTACAATGCCATAAGATCTTTCTATAGATAATAGTCCCTTTTATGGCAGATATAAGTCCCTTTTATAGATATTTTTTCACTGGCTAGAATACTGGGCAAAAGCCCAGGGCTTTGTTATTGATACACACACACACACACACACACACACACACACACACACACGATAAAGACAGGAATCTAGGCCAAGAGTGAGCAGCAATGTCTTTGTCTTATAAATTTCAGGGAGTGTGCCCCATCATGATGGATACAAGTCTTCATTATAGAGGCAAGAAAGGGATATATCCTAGTAACCCAGGGGAACAGTCAATCTAGCAAAGAGATGTATCCCAGGGGAGCTATAAGAAAATTCTATGAAGAGAGAAGGGGCATCTATTGCCAGATGTCATCCCTTTGCCACATGTATTCCCTACACGTATGCCTCATTACAATTATATTCAAGCTCCCTTTTACCATGGACCTGTATATATTTTGTAGAAGAGTGTGTTCTAGTCTTTTGGAGTAATGCTTTGTGCCAATAGTCCTTGATATAACATATTTGTAAATGCCTTTGCTAAAAGCTACTTGAGTCGACTTGCTGCTTATTAATGGGAAGCACACTGGTGGAGGCTCAGGAAATAAAATGTTAGAAGTATAGCTCCATGGGGTTACCCCTAGGTCCCTGAGAGTAGTAGTGTGCTACCTTCTGGGTAACCGTTAGTGAGATTGATAGCTTGGGAAGTATTTCAGAGAGGGATTACATTTAACATCATTTGTAAACCACTCATAGAGGATCTTGGGACCAAAGTGGATTTCATTACCTAGCAATGGTAAATTATCAGGCATGTATTTTTTCTCATGGTGTCTTGTGGTAAGATTGAGATGCTGTTTTGTGGTCTGAGCACAAACAGCAACACTTGGTGGTTGACTGTGCATCAAGGTTTAGCAGCCACTATATACCTTCTAATCCCTGCCTTGGATAGCTTCCAACATTAGTGCATAGCCAGTGGGGATCTAGTGCTGGACAAAACTTGTCGCTACTATTCCCTGCTAACCGACCATAAGGCTTGATTTTCTTCTGTTCTTTGGAAAACAATGGAGACCACTGATTATGCTTTTTTTCCTCCCGAAATCTCACCAATCAATGTAATTGGTGGGAAACATGAGTAACACTAGAAATTCTTTTGTTTACTACAGCCACACAATCTCTTCAGAAAATGTTTAGTAAGGTCAGCCTCTACTGTGTTATTCCAAACATAAGGTAAAACAAACCCTAAGTTAGATATGATTATGGGTCATAAATGAATTTTTGAAATAGATTGAATTTTGAAGTCCTAATAATGACATGATTTGCGGATGGGACTTTTGCAAGCAGTTATGCTAAGGTTTGGTGAAGCTTTCAAGGCAAGATTCAAAGACAGTAGGGAATTTAAAGTCTACATTTGCTGACACCCACCAAAGGGGAAAACAACAATACCAATTAAGTCATAGAAAGTTAAACCTGAAAGAGACCTCAGAATGCGTCAGATCCAAGCCTTTCTTTTTCAGATGAAGAAACAAAATCATGAGGGTAACAATTTAAGTACAACACTGAAACTCTCTGACTCCAAACAGCTTCCGTTCTCCATGTTCTTGCATAATTAAGTGTGAAAATCAAATGACAATAAGGTAATCTGAAGATAGATGGCTCAGTAGATAGAGTGCTGGGCCTGGAGTCAGGAAGACCTGAGTTCGAATCTGGCCTCAGAGGCTTATTAGTTATGTGACAGTGGATGAGTCACTTAACTTCTGTTTGCCTCAATCAAAGAGAATGAAATGGCAAAATGCTCTACTATCTTTGCCAAGAAAACCTCATGGACAATGTTGGTGTGCTATGGTCCATGAGATCACAAACAGTCAAAAATGACTAAATGATTGAACAACAATCTGAAGATAGGATAACAATCTCTGGATAACCAGCTGGTAGAAATGTTTGCAGGGAAAGAAATTGACTACGTTGAGTAATTAAAAACACAATAGAAATAAAGAATTCAAAACAAGAAAAGGAAAGCACATGATAAATATCATAACACATTTTCTACCAGGAGATTGTATTGCAGGAGTAATTGGCGAGGCTTTTATTTGATTTTTTTTGGTCCCAAATCTGATGTTTATTTGAGAGTAATTCTCTATAATGTAATTCTCTATAATGAATCATCTTAACTTGCCAGAGATTATCTATTCTTTATCTTATCTATGGAAATTGTTGTAACCAAACAGTATCCAGGATTTTCGCCTTAAGCTTGTCCGGGTGCTGCAGGCCACATAGCATAGTGGAAGCCGCACTGAGTTTGAATTCAAGAGATCTAGGTTTCACTATTGTGTCCTCTTGGATCTTCAGTTTTTTCATCTGTAAAATAGGAAAAATGCTAATACCAGGTCTACCTTTATCACACTATTGTTGAGAATGAACTTTGAAAACTCCAAAGCTTATTCTTATTCTTATTTTTACTTGATTCCTCTCAGCTCCTGCTCTTGGTACTCTTGGTTTCGTACACTGGGAAGATTAGCTGCCTGACACTGGAGGATTTGTTCTTTGTTGCAAATATACCATTCTGGTAGTGCCATCAGAGGGCTAACTATCCATTTTGTTAATATCATAGAACTTTTTTTTTAAAATCAAGGTCTGGTTGTTAGTGAAGGAAAGAGTCTACACTCACCATTTGATTGAACAAAGCTGTTTATTGGCAAGGATTCTAGAAAGGAACATTTGCACTTTGCCAGTAGTTACTTCTTGCTCCCAATTTCCTGAATACACTGGGGTATGTCATGAGATCTGTTTCAGATAAAAATAAATAATATTAGCTTATATTTATATGATAGTTTAATGTTTGAAAAGCACTTTTCGTATACTGTCTCATTTGGTCCTCACATTGGAGATGTAGAGTCGTTGACTTGCTTAGGGTTACAAATAGAACTTGTCTGAAATGGGATTCGAAGTCAGGTTTTTCTGAATCTTAAATGGCAACTACTAGTCTTACAAGAAGAGAATCAATGGTTGCCTCAGGTGAGGGCTTGCTTTTACCATTTAGTTACACCATATGGCTAGAGTTATCAGTTCTGATAACTCTAAACGATGTTCTCTTTGGGGGGATGTTTATGTTTCCCAGAAGTGTCAGAGCTCTTGGTGTAGTCCTAATGTCTCTGAAGATTCTTCCCTTGCTTTGATCTAGCTCTGTCCAAGGAGTGGTGATCCTTTGGGTTAGTGGAGTATAACAATTTTTATACTATTTCCAATACCAAGTCAGCAAAAGTTAATCCTGAATCAATCAGCCTTTCATATCACAATCCTTTTGCTATGAATATCATTATGGAGTTTTGTTTTTCAAGCAAGCATTATAGAATTCTCCAAATGGTTTTTCAGATAAGAGCATCCTCTTGCTATCATGTTATATACATAAAGCAAGTTGGCTTTAAAATATTTGAGGGTAGGTTGCCTTGGGATGCCTTGGGATGGGTATTCTTTGCTAGGATGGATGGGGGATGAAAATCCAAAAAAGCAGCAATTCCAAGGAAGATGTTATAAAACAGAGCAATATTTTGAAAATGTATTGCAGAAGTTTGCAGTGGCCAGGCTCACCTAGACTTTTGCTGTGGGGCTTCAGGAAGCAGCTGACACAATAAATTCCAGACCTCTTTCAACCTCCAAGTGAAGTGGAAGTCAAGCCAGATTCAGGGCCTTGAGCTTAGACCCAGGGTCAGTTCATCTATCATGATGCCTCACATTGGTGTTACTGTTAGCTATGCTGTTTTCGGTTCCCCAGGCAGTCTTTTCCTGAATATGAAGTGGACCCTATGAGGCCTTCAGAAATCCTATTAATATCAGTATACTTTATATATATATATATTTTTTGTTAGTTTATAATTATTTATGTATGTGTAAGCTATCAAGGATAGGGACTATCTCATTTTGATCTCTATGACCCCAGAGCCTAACAGTACCTGGTACATAGTAGGTGCTTAATTAATGCTTGTTTGTTGATTTATTACTATATTCTAAGAAATAATCTTAACAACTTTTTCATCGTACTTCATGCCCTACTGGTGTACACTGTATAGTGCAGACACTAGCAACTAGATTGCTGCTCTAGCGTATTAGAGTCTTTCTTCCATCCATATTCTATGCACAGCTGGGTTTCTCAAGTTCTATACTGGCCCTGGAAATCACTGGCTCGCTTTCCCTTTTAAATTCACAACACAGCCTTTGAAACTACCCTTATCTTGTCTGTCTTCTAATCTTACTCTCCAAATTTACTGTGACATGTAACCAGAACATTCTCACTACAACCACTAACCCTCCTTCCATTTTTCTTCTCTACTGCTATTAGCTAATGAATGGACAACATTTATTGAGTGTTTGCTGTATACTAGACACAACGTTAAGCATTAAGGATATAAAGAACAATTTTGTTCCTGTCTTCAAGATCCTTATATGTTAAGGGGAGAGACATCACATAAATAGATATATGCCAAGTGTATACAAAGTTGATGGAAAGTAACCTGTGAGAGGAAGGCATTAGCAGCTGGAGAGACCATGAAAGGACCTTCCTTAGAAGGTGCAACTTAAGCTGAATTTTAAAGGAAGTCAGGTACCCCAAGAGGCAGTGATGAGAAGGAAGAGCAGTAAAGGAAGAGCACATGGAAGATAGTCATGTGCAAAGGCATGGAAAAGGGAGATGAGGTGTTCTGGGTAAAGAACAACAAAAAAAAACAATATGGCTAGACTTTAGAGTCTGTGGAGGGGAGTAATGAATAATGCATAGCCTCTCATGGGTAAAGAGAGGCTGAAGAGTCTTGGGAGGCACACAGGGTAGCCTGAGAACTTTAGCTCTTGAAGGAGAGGGGATAGTTGGATGGCCAATACACACCAGTAATGAACCAAGAAACTGATGATAAATAAGGGAGCTACTACCCTGAACTAAATATAAACATGAGCACTTGGATCCTTGTTTGGGCTTACTGACTTACTAAAGGAATGACCTACCTGCACAGGATTTGCTGTTTGCCTGCTTGTTACTTGCTTGTCACACACAGCATGGGATATGGTGAACTTGTCCCTTCACCTCTTTCTCTATACTGTCTCATTGCTGCCTGACCAGTTGGTATCATTACCCTTGGAGGTTTCCTACTGTATTTCATTTTATCTTTGTCTGGAAACAAAACTTATAAGTGTCTTAATTCCAGAAAAAGGTAAGATGAATTTTGTGTGTTTTGGGTGAATATTTGCTTTGAAGGAGAAGACCACGCAAGGGAGGAAGATCCGAAGAGAACCCGAGACCATTTGCCTTAAGCTTAATTGTGAGAATGCATGAAGCTTTCTTGCTGAGTGAACAAAGAAGGGCTTTAATAAGAAGACTAGAAAGATAGGAAGGGGCCAGGTTGTGAAGAGCTTTAAATGCCAAACCAAGGACTTTGCATTTGATCCTGGAAGTAATAGGGAGCCATTGGAGTTTACTTGGACTGGGTGAGTCTATACTCTAGCCCTGCCACCATCCTCTTCCTGGCTCTACTGTTGATGTTATGTATAGGCACTTCATACAACCCCCAAAAATGCCCTTCCCTAACTTCCCTCCACCCTACCGATATTTTCCTACAGGAAAAGGAAGTGGGTTTCTGTTTATTTAGGATTCCCTATTTCTGGACTTGGAGGAAGAAATAACTATAACTATATATACTAACTTTTTATTCCAAGGATAAAGGAAAACCAAATTCACTTTGAGCATCTAAACAAACCAAAAAATGAAACCTGAAATTGGAAATCACTGGAAATTCTACTTTTATCCAGTCAAAACAAAGAGAGATGGGGAAGACTAAGGAAAAGTAAAAAAAAAAATAACACTAGGAAAACATGGTCTTCTCTCCTCAATTTTGCCCATTTCTCTTTCTATCTTCAGCTTCTTTCTTGTTTGTGTTTTTATTTCCTCCATAGTGCTGTTTAACAACCGATTTGAGCATATAGGAGAAACAATAAATATTGGTTCAATTGACTGACGAGTGCAGTGAGGCCAAGCTGGAAATCCCTTTTCCAAGTTGAAAGTGATTTGGATGGGGGGCTATTATTAATATTATCATTACCATGTTCCTACTCTATATAGGAGGCATTCACTGTAGGAGATCATTTCATTACTACCTCTGCATTGCGGAGCATGAGTTAACGATAAGGGGAAACTCTAAAGCAGCCCAGACAATTCAGTCCAAAGGCTTATTATATTTGCCATGCACTGTCTCCATTTGGGATGGGGGGGCAGGGTAGGGAGGAAGGGGAAGCTACACTTCAAGGACAATATCATTTATCATAATGATGAAAAATGGCTCCTTGGAGCAGCTTTAATTTTTAGAAAGCTTTTATCTATATTCAACTAAATTCAGTCTCCCTGTAATTTCTACCCATGCCCCATAGTCCTACTTATGCCCAATGATAGAAGCTATAGGAAGGTGGATTCTACATCAATACAGGAAAAAAAATTTTAAAGGTCTAATTCAAATGTCATTTCTCCATGAAACTGTTTTTGATTCTCCTAATTAAAAGTGAATTCTTCTCCTTCCTTTGTTCCAAGTTACGTGGCACTGTATAGAAAGTACTCTATAGATATGAGTTCTTATTAGTATAGTTGAAGAAAGGATGCCAAAATGGAGGTAAGAAGGTGCTTATGATAGCTTTTTACCTACTTTGAGTTCATTTCTTTGTTATAAGACTAAAAAAACCCTCTAAATTTGAACAGGAGCCACAAGTACCCGACTGCTACTGTCCTCAGGCACAGATGGCCTTCATTGCTTTATGTTAAGTGCTAGATCACTTGGGTGTTATACAGTAGGGCATTCACTCAGGTGCATATACTGATCTTGCCTCTTTTCATTGTCTTTCCCCCATAAGCCTCTGAGTTTGTGCATAGATTGGATTATTTTTTTCCTGTAAAATTCTTGTAAATCATTTTCCTGTCCTAGGTCTTTGCTTGTTTGATTGTCTCCCTCCCTGGTGCTTCCTTCTGAAATCCTTCAAAGTCTCCATAAAAGTGTATGTGTTTATGTGTAGTGAATAATGCATGAATCAATCCATTTCTCCCCATGTGTGATATTGGGTCCTTCATAATGTCATTCATTAATCTATATGGCAAAAACAGCAGGAGAAGGTCGATATGGGTAAAGATAATTAGCAATTGATTAGCACCTGAGAAACCAAATGAAAAGACACATTTTCTCCCGATGACTTGAGTTGTTGAAGTAATTGATAGGAACAAGAATTCTTGCTTGAGATAAAGCTGTTGTTTCAGCTTATGATGGAGAAAAATCTCTGCATTAATATTAGCATGAATCCAGGTAAAAATTCAGTGGAGAAAAAGGAGGAATGCAGTTTTCAAGGCCATATCTGAAGCAAAAATCCCCACATGCATGCTGGTGAATGTGAGCCAGCTTGGGTAAGTCACACAAAAGGCTTTCAATGTCTTAGGGAATGTTAGAGCAGATGCTTAATAAAAATGTGTTCAATAGGTGATCTCTCCACCTACCCATCTCCTCTCAAATAAAAGTTAGCTTTGTAATGACATATAGACCATATAAGCTTACAGGCTATATGCATGGACAAAAGATTTTTTAAAAATCAGGTATATGCCCTTAAGCTTTAAAATAGTTTTCTTTTCCTTCTTCTTTCACTCTCTCCTGTCTTTCTATGTGTTTTGGAGTTAAATTTCACTTGATATACTTGTAGTGGATTAGAAGGTGTACCATCCAGTTTCAGTTTTAGTACTGGTCTTGCTACTAACTAGTTTTGTAAATGTGAGCATGAGGAAGCCATGGGATAATAAATCTAGTCAGTCAATAAATATTTATTACTTACCTACTATGGGCCAGGTATGTGTTAAGTACTGTGTATACACAGAAAGGGAAAAGCCAGTGCTTGCTGTCAAGGGGCTCATATTAAAATTGGGGAGAAATTATGCAAACAACTATGTACAAACTATGTACAAGCTATATACAGGAAAAAATTGGAGATAATTAACAGAGGGAAGGTGCTAGAATTAAGGAGGATCAGGAAAAGCTTCCTGTGGAAAGTGGAATTTTGGCTGGGACTTGAAAGAAGCTGAGGACGGATATGAGGAAGGAGAAAATTCCAGGCATGCCCCCATGGGGGCCCCACATGGGCAGTGAAGATATTTCAGAGTGGGGAGATTGGGTGTCTTGTGTGGGAGCTGAGGAGAGTGTGTAAGGGGTAAGAAGACTGGAAAGGTATGGAGGGAGGAAAGGTGGGGGGTTTGAGGTTTTAAAGAGCTTTTAATGCCAAAAAAGGGTTTTTTTTTGCATTTGATCCTGGAGGTGATAGGGAACTTCTAGAGTTTACTGAGTAGGGATGGGGGTGACATGGTCAGACCTGTGCTTTAGGAAGATCTCTTTGTGGAGGATGGACTAGAGTAGGAAGAGATTTGTGGCAGGGAGTCCAACAGTATTAAATTTACATCCTTCACAAATTGATTTCAGCTTTTTTTATTTATACAAAACCATACTTTGAGCACCAAACTATTCACCTATGAAAGAGGACATAGCTTACATAGATATAAAAGTAATGATCTGGAGATGGCATTAGCAGCTAACAAAATCAGGAAAGAATTCTTGGAGAAGCTCATTTAATCAGAGCCTTGAAGGAAATTATAGCTTCTAAGAATGGGTGGGGAGGAAGTGAATTCTAGGTTTTTGCAGTGCAATGGCATGGAGCCTGAAGATAGTTTCAGGAATAGCCACCAGCTCTACTGAGCACTCTCCCTATTTCTATTGCTCTGGTTTTTTCAGGCATTGCTTCTGCCTCTGGTCATGACATGGGTCTCCCTTCTTGCACTGTGGTTGTCATCATTTCCTTAGGGTTTGTGTTATAAGGGCAGGGAGAGAAAGCTTCTTCAGTTGGTCTGTTTTGAAGGCTATCCATGTACAGAGATATGAGGATAAAGTTTCTATTCCCTGCCATTTGAGCAGCTTCCTTGCAAGCAGGAGAATAGTCTATTGCTTTTCCAGCCATGTCTGACTAGATTAGATTTCCAGAAAAACCAAGAATGTGGAGGATCCTTTCTTTAAGTGAGTGGATGGAGAGAGGACCAGCAATCTACATATCTTTCCTAGTGTCCCCTTTCTATATTATACGTTCTGATCTGTAGTGCTGACCAAGGCATTTCAATGTTTCCACAGACTTGATGAAACCACCCAAGAGCTTCTACTCCTCTGTATCTCTGTGGGACATGTCTCCATAGTTACTATTATGTGATTTGCCTTTTTTGATGCATTTTGAAGTAATAATGTAGGTCCCAAGGGGCAGATAGCATGTTCTCTATAATTTCAGGGACTCAATTAAATGGAAGCCGTCTAAGATGGCCAAACAAAAGTATTGATCTAGGTAGTTCTACTTGTACTCTTCCAATCATTTATGGGAAAACTCTGCCCAGCAAGACAAACTCTGAGCCTGACGGAGAGAAACTTGTTTTATATAGAGGGTTGGGAAGATTTGTGTAGATATTTGTGTAGGTATTGTGTAATTGTGGTGATTTTCCTTCAATGTTGTTTTATGGGATTGTGGGCTGTGCCCAGCCAGTACTGGTCTTTCTCCTGAGGACAGTTCATGATATGAGGCCTTGACCTGAGAAGGGGGCATGCTGCTTGCTGAAGGTGACATGGCAGGGTTGAATTTCTGTCACTAAGGCTACACTGTGGTCTGGTAGCTCTGCATGAAACACTGGCAAATAAACTTTTCCAAAGTCTTCTGGGCTGTAATCAGCATTCTCCCATCATCCCTCTTGTCAATATCTGCCTTGGAGAAAAGCATAATAATTTCTCTAGGTACATACATTCCCCAGAGGATTGGGTTTTGTATTCTTATGTCAATGATGGTATTCCAAGACTGCCCTTGTAGATTTTTATTTCTACCAGATCTATAGTTAACTATTTTCCTAGACTCATTGAAATAAATAAGAACAAAGGCATTTCTGTCCCTGGCTTCCATAGGGATGAAATGTTGGTATGATATCTAAATGTCTTCTTAATACCCAACTCACTTACAGCTTAATCAGTGGGAAAATTAATTCCCTTAATTATTCATGCTGTTTGTTGTCTCATAAAATAAGTAAAATAGAAGACTTTTTTTTCCAATTTCATTCCTGATTGGTCAGTGCCTATCACTAGTGGAATAACCATAAAGCTTCACCTTGCCAGCTATGATCCAGTACTCCAATGGACCGGTGACCTCGTTGATGTTCAGATCAACAATTCAGATCACAATCCATCCATGCCTCCTTATTCCACATAACTATTGTTTATGTTCTCTCATAAATTTCTACCAGGAGGCCTCCTTCTTGTTCCCTGGCCATTGAATAGATTCTAATAGGGTGCCTGTCATTTGGTTATGCCTTGCTTTCACATCTTTTTTTTTTTTCTCCAGTCATACATTTTTCTTCCTTCATACTGTTCCTCCCGAAAAATAGCCAGCGGCATGCAAAGTCATTTAATATTCTTGTTAAATTTTATCCACTACATGATGGTGGTAGGACTTTCTGTTGTGTTCTTTGAAACTACCATTCTGACAACAAATTGTTTTTCACATTAAAGCTCTGCTTCCCTCCCTAAATTACTTTGTATGTATTTTTTATTTAACTTTCTAGGAACATGTTGTTTCCCCCATTATAATGGAAGCTCCTTCAGGGCAGGGACTATTTTTGTTTTTGTCTTTGTGTCCCCAGCATCAAACATAGTACCTGAATGCTTTATATATGCTTGTTGGGTTGAATTGTTGTAGTAGAAACAGTGCTGACTTTGGAGTTAGAGCTCCTTGGTTCAGATCCTGCCTATGACCCCCTGCTAGTTGTGTTGACATTAAGTAAGTTGCTTATCTTCTCTGGATGTCAGTTTCCTTACCTGTAAAATGAAAGAATTGGACTAGATAGCCTTTTGAGTTCCTTCCATCTCTACATCTCCACCCTCTATGATTTTTGAAAATTGAGATGGCAGTTTCCCATTTCCATTGTAGCTCCTTTCCTCTTCTCAAGTATGTTTAAACACTCTCCTAGAGTGACACAGCAGTCATAGCCGAGTTCTCTCAATACCTTGGGATGTAGTTTATCCAGGTCTGTTAACGTGAACACACAAAAAGTAGCTTGACAACATGACATAGGTAATATATGGCCATGGCTCCCTCCTATCACTGGTATTACTGGGATTTGAATTTCTTTCCTGACTAGGCTTTACAAAGCTCAATTATATATTGTCAGGACTTGCTGTTTCTTGAGTTCATGGCTGGCTCTCCTTTTTGCTGCCAAAGGTCCCACTGTAAGAAACTGCTTCTAGAATCAAGTGATTGCTTTTCTGTCTCTGTCTGAAATGCATGTTTCTTCTCCCTTAACTGTTCCTTGAAATCTTTCAAATGGACTGTTCAACTATGGGATAGGGTATCTTCTGTGTAACTTTCCTGATAGCTGTCATGGCTGATGGAGGAGGGGAGAGGAGGAGAGACACTCCTCTCCTCTTTTTTCAAGAGATGAAGAGCTGAGTTCTTTCCTGACTGTTGACTTCAACTTTCCAATGCTTGCTGCAACCAGGTCTTCACTATTTTAAGTCCCCAGAGGCCTGGGAAATTTTTAGCCCAGTCATTCACTTTGCCTCTTCTCTCAATTAGAGGGAGGGGTGATTATACATCATCGTCAGATATCAACAACATGTTAATACATCAATACCTCTTCATTTTGATTATATCAACTGAACTGGGAAGGGAAAATCAAATCTCCCCTCCACTACATTGGTATTTTGAGCTAACTAACCATCAAATAATGTCAGTAGATTGATTAAGATCTACAGAGACTTCACCTTATGAAAAAAAGCCTGAAATTTGTCCACATCATTGTCTCCTAAGATGTTTGACACTGGAGACATTGGATTTAAAAAACAGTTATGAAGGGAAGGTGCTGTGGTCATAAGACTTGCTATTACTATTAGTAATATTCTCAAGTTCCCTGGCCATTTAGGTAGTATCTAGATGTCCCTTTGATTCTAATGATCATTGCTTAGAATGGAGGTAGGAAGGAAGTTAGGCTCTTACATTGATAGAACAGAGAATGAAGAATAGAGTATAGGGGGAGAGGCAGTGTTCTGGTGGAAGTATTGATGGGAGTATAGATTCAGAGAGCAATGAGACCATGTGGAAATTCAGAGTCTGTGAGTCAATGTGAATGGCACTAGGGAAGTTCATCTGGATATGATCACTAGCAGTTTGTGGGTGATATCTATTTCTCTCTCTCTCTCTCTGTATATACATATATACATATATGTGTGTGTATATATATATATATATATATATATATATATATATATATATCAGAGTTCCAAAGAAGATACCCTATCCCATAGTATATATATATGTGTGTGTGTGTATATATATATATGTATATATATATGTATACACACACACACATACACATATATACGTGTGTGTGTGTGTGTATGTATGTATGTACTGGAACAAGGTTGATCCTGATAAACTCTGCTGATGCTTTGAAATCTGAGGTGGCATGTAGCTTTGAATCCCTGATTTTCTTACACATTATTTATGCATTTGGGGAAATGGTGAGGGGCAAGCTCTTACAGATGTTATAGATGATGGCACAATTCTGAACCTCCAGTAATCTCTGAACTGGAAAAGAGAGAGAGATGCTAGTGAGTGGAAACAGTGGGGGAGGGGAGCAGAGAATAAAAGGGAACTTCTCTTGGAGAATGAAAGCAGTGAGTAAGCATATACAAGGAGAAACTGTAAAACAGCTCCCTCTAATCTACCTTTCATAAACCGTTATTATGCTACCATCTTAATGGCAGTGACGCCCTCTCAGCGCTAAGGGGGTTTTGCTAATGTCACACAATTAGATCTAGAAGAGCTCTTCAAGGTTACCATGTTTTTAACCCTATATAAAATGATATCAAAAAGGAAATCAATAAAGAGAGGTCAAAGAATTACTATTCAGAATGACCACTGTCTTACTCAGACAGTGAAGTTCAGTAAGGGGAGTTACAGATAGAGGTTATATATGCTCAGGAGGGGCAGCTAGGTAGGTAGGTGGAACAGCAGGTGGATCACAAGTAATTTATTGCAGTGTGATGGCATGTTCCTAGAAAAACCACAGGATCAGTTCTAGACTGTTTCTAGCCAACAAAGGCAGGCTGCTGACCTTACGTTTAGCCAGGATCACCTGTAGGGTCAACAGAATAGCTGAAATTGCGGGAGGGAGGGGTTGTGGAAATGTCCTTGATGCTATCTCTGTCTGGGAACCGGGACACTTAGAAACTGCTTATCACAGCAGAGATTCCCAGGAGATTACTTCGGGGATAAGGGATGATTAGAATTTGCTAGTCCCAATAGGGTAGGAGTCTCAGAGTTTCCTAGGGCTTGACAGAGTCCAACACTCATTTTATAAATGAGGAAACTGAGACCTAGAGAAGTTAAGCGACTTGCCTGGGGTCATACAGCTAGTAAAGTATCCAAGGATTTGAACCTAAGTTTTCCAGATTCCAAATCCTGTGGCTCTCTGCTATAGTTGATAATACCTTCTGGATAACTCTTGAGGTCTGGAGGGTGAGAACTACTCTGAGGGGTCAGCCACTTTTGACCTATTATGCTAGATTCAGGTCATGATGGTAGTAATGACAACACCATCAAGAACTGACTTACATACTTTAAAAGACGTTTTTTGAGGTTTCATCAAAAACAGATTGAAACAGTTTGATTAGATTTCATTTTTACAAAAGGTTACTAGATTGGAAAGTGTTATTGATAGAATTTACCTAGATTTAACAACAAAAAAATGTTTTTCTGTTGGAGAAAATGTCAAGATATGGGCCAGACAACAATATAACTAAGTGGATTCAGAAATGGTTGGTAGACCCAGTCACTAATTGCTTGAGGTCAGCTTGGACCAAGGCTTCTAATGAAGACTCACCCTGCCCAACTCCCCCCCCCCCCCAATTTGTGCTTAATCCTGTATTATCTGTCATTTTGTCAATGATTTATATAAAGCCATAGATTGTACACTTATTAAATTTTCAGATGATGGTTTCTACTGCATTCCAAGCTATTACTTTCTGTTTACTCAGTATGTATCCTTCCCTATTAGAATATAAGCTCCTTGAGGGCAAGGACTGTTTAAAGTTTTTCTTTGTATCCTTAGTGCTTAAGAGAGTGTCAGTCACATAGGGAACACTTAATAAATGCTTGTTAATTCGTTGTTTTGAACTGAAAGTGATAACAAACACAGTGGATGATAGCTAGTAGCTGAAAAGATCTTGATAGGCTAAAACTTTGGGTTGATTCTGATAAGGTAAAGTTTATTAGGATAAAAGTCTTATATTTTGGTTCAAGAAATCAGCCTTAAAAGTACAACATGAAAGAGATAACAGTTTATTTGAGGGCATATCTATGGTTTTAGAGGACTGCAAGCTAAGTGATTTACCAAATATCTTCAGTACCCCCCCACCCACACCCCAAATATAGACAGTACTGACTCAAACTGGTGTTGTCAGTTTAGGTCCAATACTGAAAAGAAATAAAACACTTGTAGGTCATTCAACATTTAACACAAGATTTAATTAGCCGCAGACAACAAAGATATGCAGCATTTAGCCTGATTAGATGCATATTTCCCCTCCCCCAACCCCCATATGAAAGCCTATGTGGTCATTAGGGCAGGGTGTACTGACTCAAAGTTCTGGGGAATTAGCGAAGTCTGAAGGACCTCAATTTCATATGGGTGGGCCTTTTTATGACCTTAGATGGCCAGAAAGTTATATCAGTATAGTCAGAGGTCAACAGTAGGCCAATCAAAAAAGTCCTGGGAAAAATTTTGTCATCTTTTGGGGAAAAACTAGCCTAATTCAAACGTGTATATGGGGTTGGGATGACTCTGGTAGATAGTGATTTATCATAGTGCTTATTTTATACCATACTATGAAGGCAGCTAGGTGGCCCAATGGATAGAAACATAGTGCCTGGAGTCAGGAAGATCTGAATTTAAATCCAGCCTCAGACACTTACTAGCTGTGTGACCCTGGGCAAATCACTTAACCTTGTTTGCCTTAGTTTCCTCATCTGTAAAATGAGCTGGAGAAGGAAATGGCAAACCACTCCAGTATCTTTGCCAAGAAATCTCCCAATGGTGTCACAGAGAGTCAGACACAACTAAAACAACTGAATTATGTCACTGGGCAATCACAACAGTGACAATATATGAAAATCTCATGACAACCCTGTGAAGTATTACTTCACAGTATAGTATATTGTCACAGTAAGTATATTATCTCCCTCATTTGAGTAAGAAAACCAAATCTCAGAGAATATAAATGACCTTTACAAAGTCATACAAGTAGTGTCAGAGAAAGAATTTGAACTCAAGTCTCTCCTGACTCTAAGACCAGTGTTCTTTTAATTGCATCATGCTGCTTTGGTATTTCCTTGAGACTTGCTTCATGGAAGTTTTCTTCACTTCTTTGGTCCACTCCCCACAGTCTGAAGCAGAGTTAAATGGAATAGACAACATGGACTTTCAGAGAGGGAACTCAGGGAATATTTTCACATTGTTCCTACTGGCCAGGAAATGGAAAAGAGGCACTATTGTCATGATAAAAAAGGGAAAGGAATTGGGAAGGCTTTGTCTTTCTGTAGCTTTCTCCTCTAGCTCACCAGTTCTTCCATTCTTTGTGTGCCCTGGGAAATTTAGGCCTTGATTTTTCCTCTTTATTCTTAATTCGATGACCACCTTGTCTCATTTTGATGGAACAATTTAATATCAGGTTACTCTCTTTTCCCAGAGGAATTTTAAAAAATACTCTGTTCAAAGAGATTCTGGGTTTCTTCTCAATATTATCATATTTTAACTCAATGACTTCTTTGTTAACATGGTGTTGTGGTTTCAACTCTGCCCACTCAGTGACACCAAAAACTATTGGGGTTTAGTCTCTGCCCACCTAGGGACACCGAAAACTGTTGGGGCTTAGACTCTGTCTACCCAGAGACACCAAGAAACTGTTGCAGTTGGATATGTTGTGGATATCTTAAAGAATTCAGTCAGACCACCTCTAATCTAAGAATAGGCATTTATTGAGGTTGATGCCTCTCATGAAGTGGATTAAGTTCCAAGAGGAACCAACAACTTCAGAGAAAGCAAGATGGATTTTTATAGGGTAAAGATTCAATTACGTAACAGAAATCATGAATATTAAAAAAGCAGGAGGGGTTTGTTAAGGGACTAGGTAATAGGGGAGGGGGTCCCAGCCACAGTGGAACTTTGCATGGGATTGCCTACAATGCATACAGAAAAACCCATTTGGGGGGTATATATTTATGATAATGATATAATAACCTTCTCTATGTCATAAGTTTATTCTAGGTCAATTCTTTACTATTACTGAGCAAGTGCCTACTTAGGGAAAGTCTCTTCTATCGTTTTGGTGGTGTTGCTTTCTAATTGGTTCACGATTGTGGTCCTGTCTGAGACTAGATGGATGTGGTTGTGGTTGAGGGCTTGGACACACCTGCTGTTTCTGCAGGAAATATAAGGAATAAGTCTGGGGTTAGTGGCTAGCTGGAGGTAGTGGTTGGGATCCCATCACATGGACACGCCTGGTTTTCTGTGAGAAATATGAGTTCATGGACACACCTGTTGTTCTAGTGAGTAGTGAGGCATACACAAAGAAGTTAGGATATTGAGGGACATGGTGGTAGGTGGCTAGGTAGGTGAAATGGGCCTGCTGTTCAGTGGGGCCTATAAGGAAGTTAGAATATTGGGGTTGGGTGCAGCTTTATTAGGATTCCATCAATGGGGTGTTTGCAAAAATCTTGGAGAACACAAGGCCATATATACAGGTATTAGGAATTTGGATATGAAAGCTTCATTAAATTAATTTGGCACAAAACCATGATGTGAATTCTAATAATGCATCCTCTAATTCAAATATCATACTACCTGAATGCTCCTACTTAATTTTTCATTATGATGTCAATATCTTTTGTGATTGGATTTCTTTGTTTTTGTTGTTCTGAACCCATGATTTCATCATCATGCAGGCAGCTCCCAGTGAGGAAATTCTCTATGACTCTAGCTAATAAAATTGCTACATGTAATTGGAAGCAGACTGATCAGTACCAATGTAGATCATACCTTCTCAGCACTTAGAGAATAGCTTGGGGGCACTGAGAAGTTATCCCCAGGGTCATAAGGGCCAGTGGCCAGTATGTGTCAGAAGCTGAACTTGAATGCTAGTCTTCTTGATTCTGTTAATCCATTACCCCAAGCTGCCTCTCTTATGAATATAATTCAGAATAAAAATTTCAAGTGTGACATACACATAGCTACCAAACATATGTTTGATGATTATGATACTAGTGTTCTGGATAGTCAGAGAATGTAAAATAATATACTAGACCCAGCTATACAATTAGCTTATTGTATACATTGAATGGTTCCATAATTTCAATGTCATAAAAGCCACAAAATCATTCCTTCTCCTCCCCAAATAAAACTGATCGTGGTCCCACTAATATTTACTCCTTAATAACTAAGCCTTCACTCTCTTGGCATCAGCTGCAGATAATCTTATTTATGTTCACTTACATTTAGAAGCTTAGTGGCAGCCCCAGAAACATCAGATGAATGTGAAATTAGATAACAACTGAACAATACAGAAAAATCTTTTCCATTGTCAAATGATGTGGACCGTTGAAAAAAGTTGTAGATAGAGCTTGTCAATGAAGTGTCCTGAGAATATACGGTATCCTCTCTTTTCTTTCCCCAAAGGATTTTTATATTTGTCTCTATAGCAAACTATGACACTCACAAAGCTAAGAATAGGAATGTCTTAGAGCTCTCTCTCTAGCTCATATAATTGTTTCATGTCCAAAAGAAAAATTTGATTCGTTTTCTGTTTAGAAGCCAAGCTCCCTAGACACAGTATGAATTGCAATAGCTGTGAATTAAAAACTAATTTGTAATATTAAATTCAACCCAGATTATTTGATTTAAATACGTGGCAGACATAAAACAGAAATGGGACCATAATGGAAACAAGGAAGTATTTATTCACTATGTGTTTAGAACTTATTCTACTCATATTTCCTCTAACATTGAAAAATCATTTCAGGGATCTGTTAAGAACATACTGTTTCTTTGGTATAATATAACAGTTGTCTGAAGCAGTTATCCATATCTCTCATAAATGGAAAATGTCCAAAAGATGCAGGTTTTGAGGTGTTCTTCCAGGCTCTCTTTAAGTGAAAGGACAAATTTCACTACACAGAGGGTCCCCAACATACCATTTGATTTTCTTCCAAAAGTTTATGGTTCGTGTATTTGGAACATGGAACACTTTTTGCAAAATAACCATGTTAGATATGATAATGAGGTTTTCATAGCAGTCCCTAGAAACCAACTTAGCTCATGACATTTAAACTATAGTACTATTATAGTTTTATTAGCTAATAATCGAAATAATAATTGCAATCAAGAACCATAGCAATGTCATAGTAGACTGCTCTTGGCACTATGGTTAGTAAATAGCACCATTTCAGTTATCTTTTAGACTCATGCAAGGTCCCTGCTCAGAGTAGAGCTGGTTTCTCTGTACTCACTGATTCTCATTTTTCCCTATGACATAAGTAAGCATAATAACAAATTCTTTACTCCTAACAACTTGAGAACTTGAACAATCCAAAGTTTATTAATATCAACAGAGTATTTAATTGAGAGTGACAATGTGAAGAAGAATTTAAAGACAAGGCTTCTTTGGAATTCACCCAGGGATATGCTGGAGCTATCTCTAACTGGCTTGCCAGAGCTGATTATTACATTTTCAGTGTAGACTTTTTATTCATTCATTCATTGTTGTCCCTCATACTCAAAGGTCAAAATGACATCACAATATTGGGGGTCATAGAGTATGTCCAACTATGGCTGATCAGGCCAAGATAAGCTTGGAGGGCTCTACAACAGATCAGGTACAAATACTATGTATAAATATTTGGGATAGAGATCTCTCTAAATTTGCACATCTCATGTTCTTTTTGAACTACTGTAATTCTGCTTTGTAGACTGAGCACAGCACTTTCTTTGATGCGATTATGGTCTTGTGCCAGTGACTCCCATGTCTCCCAACTGAGTGTTCACATTCATATCTCAGAACCCAGTAGTTGCTACAAATCAGGTCTTGATTTATTGTTTAATTTATTTTCTAGATTTGAAAAAGTGTTAACAATACAGATTAAAGTTAAAAGTGTACATACATACTCCATACCTCCCAGTTGTTAAATACTTATTAGCATACTCCTGAATTCATCCACAATTAATTAAGTTGACTATGTCATTTGGAACCTGTGTTAGTATGGTTCTGAATCTCCAGAAAAATAAACTAGGCCACATTCACTTTTAATCTAGCTAACAATGTCTAATTGCATCAAAACTGCTAGTGGAACATTTACTGATAGGAAAAGGATACAAAGAAACTTGTGCCTCAATCTCACCACCACTCTTGGGTCCTAGTCTCAGTCAAGTTCAGGGAAATAAAGCCACACACACAGGCAAATGGTTCTATTTAAACTAAAGTCCGATTCAGAGTTGACTGAGGGTGATTTCCTCTTCAGAATCCCATGCTCCAGTCAGACTGCCATTTCTTGATTTTTGTCCTAGTGTCTTTTGCCTCCATCATGTGCTGTCCACCATGCTTATAATGCCCTCCTTCCTCATTGTTATTTGTTGAAAACCTTCTCTTCCTTTAAAGCCAGTGGTGGGATTCAAATGAATTAACAACCAGTTCTGAGCCTAGGCACCTCCCCTGCCTCTGATGGTGAGTGAAGGCCCCGCCCCTGATAACAATCCATTTGGTGAACCCTACCTAAAATTAGGTACCAGTTCTAGCAAAGCGATGCTAATGGGCTGAATCCCACCACTGTTTAAAGCCCACCCTCTCTGCAACTCTCCACCATGTCTGACAGTGATGTTTCCGCCTCAAGTTTTCTGAAGGCATTTTATCTGAATCTCTTCTTTGTCCTTTTACATGCAATCTGGTAGAACATGTATTTGCATATATGGCATATTTCTCCCCATTAGTTTGTAAGCTCCTTGAGGGCAATGACTGTGTTTTGTTTCATCTCTGTATCCCTAGGGCCTAGAATAATGTCTGGCACGTAATTTATGCTTAGTAAATGTTTGTTGAATTGAATTTAATGGTACTTTGTCTTTGTATCATTGTATCCATGGATTAGTATAGTAGGGACTCAATATTTATTGAATTGAGTGAGGCAGTTTGGAAAGCCATATTGTATTAAATATTTGTGATATAAAATAGTCAATTTGTCTTCCCAAGGTTTCTAACTTGTCTCACCATAAGCGATTTTCAGCACTAGGAGTCCAGGCCAATATATTTGTCATAGTCACTGAAACTTAAGAGTAGGAAAGGACCTTAGAGGTCATTTTGTCTAACCTTTTCCCTGTGGATAGATTTCTCTTCCAACCTTCTGAACAGGTGTTCCCTGTATTTTATGATAATTCTTAGAGAAACTGTATTTGTGATTTTTCATTCTTAATAATGATGTGACTGTCATTCTGTGCTGTCTATTGAGGGTGACAACTAGAGTAAAGGATCACCAATGAGCAGATACCAGAGGATCACTTGTGCTTCACTGATATCAGTGTTGTAGAAGCAGATTTAAAAATGACAATTGCCCTCTTTATTCATTCAGAAAGGATTAAGAAATTGATCTGGAGAGAGGAGACCGATTCACTTCTTGAAGGGATTTATTGAGGAAGGAATTGAATATTTCCAGGTGAAGATTAAGGGATAACATTTGTTAAGCACCTGCTGTGTGCCAGGTACTATGCTAAGTGCTTTCACAAGTATTATCTTATTTGGTAATATTTATGACTATTATCCTACAATTGTATTTTTAGCGTATTATAACCTTTTCTTTGTTTAAGATTCCTGTAAATGTTACCTCAGTTTTTCTTGGGGTATAGAGAGATGTTCAAGAGCATGGGAGGGGAGGCAGTTGTTCCAGTTCAGATATTTTTCTTTCTAAATTAGAAAAATTTTGGATTTAGAACAATAATAAATTAATAAAAATGTTTCTTGTATTCTTGTGCCTAAAATGCAGAATATAGTAAAAATATCTATTTTTTGACAATGCAATGCCAAGAGAGCTAAAGGAAAGCTCTTAGCTTGTTGGGTGGACCCCCTAAGAAAAATTTGTGGGAAGTCATAGTCAAGAGTCACATGGTATGGTCAGGCATGAATGGATTACAACTTGTATCAGTGGAAGGAGTTACCACACTGATGAGATCACAGAGCCCCTGAAGTACAGAATTAAACTAATATGGTTCTTAGAAGGATAGATTTTGATATCTAATACTATATGATAAGATGAGGTTAAGGATGGTTCAGATATCAGCACTGAATTACTATCCATGTGTTCAATTCCATTTTTATGGGTTTGTTTGATCTTATTTAAACTAAAGAAGGGAAGAAACTAAACCTTCATTGTATTAGTCTGATATTTTTATGGCCAGATGGCTCCAGGTTCCTCCCAGCTGAATTCCTACTGCCTAACCCCCATCATGCTGGCAAATATGATTAAAGGTTCTCCTGTGTGGTATGAAGTTATGCTTAATGTCTCAAAGAGTTGTCTTCTAGAAATGAAACACCTGCTGATAAATGTGATTTTGAACAGCAATAGGAAAGTTATGTCTGTACAGTAAAAACTTAATCTAATTTCACATTAATTTTATACTTGTGTTATCTCACAGTCCCTAAAGGTAAAGTCATTTTCTCCCCTCAAAACCACATCACCTTATAGAGAAATGTACCCTTAGGAAACTGAAACAATGACAAGGGTTGATTAGGGACTGGTCAATTCTGTTAGGATGGATAGACTCAGATGTGTTTAAGGGAAAAAGAAGTAGGTGTAACTAGTCTTTTAAATGCTATTTTGGGGGACTTTGCTGTAGCACCATTCAGACACATTTGCTTTATAATAATGCCAAAATATAGCTAGTATTTATATATGGCTTTACAGTTTAGAAAGTACAAATATTGCCTCATTTTATCCTCACAATGACCCATGGGGAAGTAGGTGCCACTACTGTTCCCATTTTAAAGCTTGGGTAGTAGAATTATGCTACCACTTTTAAGGGAATACCTGCTAAATAATACTGGGGACAATTGTGGACACAAGATATTTCCATTCAAAATAATTCAGTATCCTATTCTTATGAAAAATGATGTGCAATACTATCCATGAAACAGGAGATGTATTTTGTTTTATTTTTCACCTGAAAGCTTCCATGTGTTAATCAGAGATTTTGTAAACCTTATTTTCCCCAGCTCATATTTGGAATAAATGAGATACAGAGTTTACCTTGGCTTAGCTAGCAATGTTGACAATGGGGAAAAATCACTTTTCTGTGTTTCCAAAGTCTTGTGCTATGGGGTTATAGGTAGAGATTACTCACTTGCTGGTCATCACTTGCTTGTCATCTCGGCTATTCTCCATAGGGGAAAAGAACACTAGAGTTTGATTCAGAAGACCTGGGTTTGAATCCTGCATTTGGTACTTATTGGCCATGTGACCTGAGGTAATTTACTTCCCCTGACTATACCCAGGGGCCACATATCTAGTACATGACTGAGCCAGGAATATGAGAGAAAGTACATATTTAGTAAATATTTAATTTTAATTGTTTGGTATCTGAATTTATTCTAAGAAACAGAAAAATGCCTAGGCAAAATTGCAAACAAGGCAGAATTTCTTTTTTTAGTCATCTCATCCCACTTTTTCTGGTCTCCTTCCCCTCCTTTTTTTCTTTAATAGTAATATATTTTCAGAACTGTTACTAATATGGATTAAAATTTAAGATAAGTTAATTCATATATAAAGACTATGGAGACGACATGAATAGGAGACTGGGTGATATCAGGTAGCCTTATGGAGGTTAGATTCAAGCACTTACAGAAACCAGGTTGCTCATGTCCTGAAAGTAGGCTTTTTTTCTCTCACTCAAAACTTCAAAGTGTAAGTATATCTTATAGAAGCTACAATGCAAGTTTCTAAGTGTCCTACTGGTTCTCTAGGTCCTGACAATGCTTCTTAAACTGTGAGTCGTGACCCCATATGGGGTTGAGAAAAATTTGGCAAGAGTAAAAGGTTTCTGAATGCACAATGACCAAAAATTTATTAAAAATTAAATGCATAATGAATCCGAGGTGTTTCTGGCAGCTCTTGCCTATGTTGCATCATACAACACTACAGCCTTGGTTCTGAGCAAAAAGCATGTGCACTTTGCACTGCGCATGTCCTCAGACCTCTGTGTTCTTTAGCAGCATCTGCCACCTGGACTGGAGTGATTTGACTGGGACGGTGAAACACAGGGAGATCTATATCCATTAGCATCTGTCTCATAAATTTGACATTATGCTGCTGCTGCCATGGGAGGGCTCATCCTTCTGTACTCTTTAAGATTCAGATGATCAAGAGTGCTAGCCAGAAACATAGGTGGGAGGAAAGTTGTGAAAATAAAGCTAGTGACATTGGATTGAATGGTGTCTTAAAGAACTTGTTCTGGTGATACGACCACCAATACAATCAAAAGTCTTTGCCAATGATTCCAGGGATGATTTCTATTTTGTGCATGGTTCTCTTTCAATCACCTATCCCACAACCTCAAGCACCATATAATCCTACAGCATAGACTTCATTCACAAAGGTAATCATTCCATATTCATGGGCTGTATCACCCAGTTCTTCCAATAGACATACTACTCTGTCCATTAAGTAAATAGTTTCAAATTACAATTTTAGGGACTGATGGGTCTGATCTCTTTAGCAGCTCTCTGAGATGGCTTATAATGTAATGGTGAAATATATAACTTTGGCACTCTGCTATTATGAATTCCTTGGATTATGCGGGTATGGTTTCCAGAATCAGAATAAATTTCACAGCTTGGCATCATCATAATCAAAGTGAAGGGGGTAAAGTCATTAGCAACAAAACAGGGTGCAAATAGTAATAACGCATCTTTCCCATGGAGGTCAGTTAATTCTTACTCTAGATCAATGTGAAACTTACTAGTTCCAGAAATATTTCTAGTACTTCCTTTTCCAGTACCATGTTATTTTAATGTTTCCATGACTTCCCCACACACTCAAGGATGGTGACTCATCCCTAGGTAGTTGTTGCTGCACCAGACACTTGCTTTTTGTTAGCAAGAGAATCTGCATAGTCATCTGCCATTGGGAGTATGTGTTCGCTCTGGCTCATAGTTTTAAAGACTCAATAAGTATGATCACTTTTTTTCTCATCAATTTTTTTTTCCTCAGAGAAACAATCATACTGGAAAGCAGAAACAGATTTTGGCAAGCTGTCCAGAAGAAGAGGAGACAACCTTTCTGGTCTTTGCTTTTGCATGGGATCCTGAAAATTCTTTTGCAAATGTTTCTAGTCTTCTCAGCCAATCTTGAGATTAATTACAGTGGGATTAACTGAATTTTGAGCAGCTTCTTTCTTCATAGACTGCATTTCCTGTAATCCTCTTGAAGCTCCTTGTGGAAAACGTTGCTGGTTCTTTGGTTCATCTAAGCTGCCAGGAAGGGATACTTACTGGCAGTTCCCTGGTTCATGGCAGAGGATGGATCTCCAGAGAGAAGTTGGGATTCACCAGTGTTTTGCTGAGAATGATCAGCATGCTGGGCTGTGGTTTTGGAAATTTTGTTCTTCTCATTGACTGGAGGTGTTTCTTTTATTTTTTTCTGGAAGAGAAGTGGTGAAGTTCCCATAGCCTGAGAAGCAGGTTTGGATGCAAATTTGGGGGGAAAATTCTGGGCATAGAAGAGCAGAGATTTGCCATCCTTTGGAGGAAGGTTTGGAGCACTCTGGACAAGAATGGATAGCATCGAACTATGATCTCCATTTAGGGAGAAGGACAGGATCCTGAGCAGTTTCTGAGGAGTCAATGACAGTGAGTCTGGGACTGCTAGCCAGAGGAATCTCTTCTGGTTTAAGAAGCCATTCCCCCTCCTCCATATTATCTAGGTGCTCAATGTTCTCATGTTGCCCTCCTTTGTTTGGGTCCCAAATCTAGGATAGAGACCTGAGACTGGCACCTTTTCAAATTCCTTCTATTTAATATGCACTTGAAGGTCATGTTTCAATTTCTACTACAGGAATGAAAATTTCATACATATGGCTTGACGGTACGTATTTGAAGTAGGGTGGGCCTTGTTGTATCCTTTAGAAACCTTGATCATGTAGCTACCTGTTTACTTTTGTAGCATCAGCCAAAAGGCAATGAAGAAGTACATGATGGGCATGAGTAGGCTGCAGGTTATTACTGTGCACAATTGTGCAAGAAAAAGTGTGAAGTATTTCATTAGAGAGAAGACTGATAATAAAAGAAAGCGGACTGGTCATGTGACAAAATCAAAGGATTCCAGTGGACAGCCTCCACTGGTATCCGTGCAATGTCAGGAGATCTAGAGGAAGCACCCTTCCCCAGTGGAGTCCCTCAAGAAGAGTAGGCATGGGAAGATCAATCAGTTTACCAACACACCTCTATTAAGTACTTATGTGGGGCTGTGTGGGGTGTCCAAGGAGGACTAGAACCTTTGATGTGAGGGTTTGCTGAGACTTTTTCAGGGCTGCTCCATCCATCTTTGCAGTCCCCTATCACCCAGCTTTCACCTGCGGCACCAAGAAGCTGTGCAGTGGCCAAACCCCAGTAAAACCATCTTGGCAGATGGGCTAAACCAGGTTGAAGGAAACTGACAGGCCTCAAATCTGGATGAGAACAATTTATTCTAATGGCCATGAAGGCAGCTGAAGCAGGCACTATGGAGCTCTTAGAGCTTGGCTAGACATCAAAGACATCAAAGTCATTTATTGCATCACAGGCCATCTTGACTTTTGTCTTACCACTGGACTTCAGTGACTCCAAAGAGAGAGAGAGGCTGATGACTTTGTGCAACTCTGCAGTTACTTAAATCCAGTTCATGCACAAGTTAAGACATCACCCTGTGATGTCATTGGCCCTCTTCAAAACAGAAGGATTAAGAACAACTTATGTTCCAGGCATACCTTAAAAATGGTAAAACAAACAAAACAAAACCCACAGTTCCTGTCCTCAATGAGTTGCCATTCTAGAGGGAGAGACAAAAAGGAAAATAATTAGATCTCTGCAAGACATATAGAGTAGATGGAAAGTAATCTCAAAGGAAAAGACACTGGCATATAGGGGAATAAGGAAAGTCCTGGATCAAGTGGAATTTGCTCTGATTTTTAAAGGAATCTAGGGAAAGTAAGAGGCAGAGATGAGGAGGGAGAGCATTCCAGATATGGGGCACAGCCAATGCAAAATCACAGAGACAGGAGATAGAATGCAGTGAGTGAGGAAAAGCAAGTAGGGTTGCAATTTGTATTGGTGAAGAGAATGCCCTCTTCAGTAAGGTCACAGCCCCATCCAAGTACCACATGGGAAGCATAGAAAAGGCCCAGCCTTGGCTTAGGTCAGGAATTCATAACCTGGGGTGCATAAGCTATCTTTTTTTAAAATACTTCTATAGCTTTATTTCACTGCAATAGATTTCCTTTGTAACCCTTTGTATTTTATTTTATGTATTTAAAAACATTGTTCTGAGAAGCAGTCCATAGGATTCACCAGATTGCCAAAGTAGGTCAAGACACAAAGAAGGTTAAGAACTCCTGGCTTAGGCTACTAACCTATCTTTATTAAGTAAAATAAAGAAGCTTTGTTGGGTAACTATAAAAATAACAATAACTGGAATTTATAGAGATCTTTATACTAAAAAGAAGATGCTTTTAGGAGATAGGTAGGTCAGGTGGTATTATCCTCATTTTTACAGATGAGGAAATTGCAGCTCGGAAAGGTATGTCATGGTCTTGTGGTTAGTAAGTGGTAGAGTCAACACTTGGAACCAGATTTTCTAACTCCAATTGTCTATCCATTAAATTTCACACTTTCTTTACATAATGGAAGTAGATACATAGAAGAGATGTTTCATTCTTTGTCTGTGTCTCACATAGGTGTTTAAGAAATATTGTTGATCGATCAACTCACATACCACTTCCATCTTGAAGCCTTCCTGAACAGACAGCACCGCAAAATGACACAGCTAAAATGTAGTGACATTGGTCACAATTTTTAATTGGCATAATTATAAATAGTTTAGGTGCGAACTTTGTATTTTCCATGTGGTTCACATTCAGGTTTGTGATAATAGGGGTCATTTGTCATGTGATTTTGAGTAGCAGAAGAACACATTCTTCTTGTATTATAGGTGATCCAGCTGTTTAACATCTGCTGAAATTCAATGTCAGTACTTCCTTCAGATCCTTAAATGAATTTTTCTACTCAGGAAACACATCTATCTTTGTAGCTCTCTGCGCGTGAGTTAACAAAAAGAATGAGAACCATCATAGGGGAGGTATGAGACAACAATTCCTGTCACTTGGCTTGCTCATCTTATAGCTGTTGGCTGGGAGAAAAAAGGGACAAATGCCAAGCTTAACAGACAGGGGAAACCAGAAGCCAATGTGAAACAAAGATTTTGTTTGCAGACTTGACTGGTGGATTTGACTGGAAAATAATTACAGTCCTTCTTTCTCTTAAGGAGATGTTACAGGAGCACCATGCATGACAAATATGGTTGATGTTCATATTAGAGAACAAGGTATAGTCCACTGTTCTAATAGTGCCTTGTTATAATAAAACCAGAGCAACTCACCTCTTTGGAGTAGTTTATGGCTTACCAAGGCTTTCTTCACAGCAACCCTGTGAGATAGAGAGCAAAATGAAGATTGTCTTCATTTTATGAGTGACAAAACTGAGGCTCAGCGAGTTACTGAGAAGTGACTTGCTCAAGGTCACACAGTTAATAAATGACAGATTGGGACCTGAGCTCTGATCCTCTGTCTCCAGCGGTGGTACTCTTTCCATTACTTCTCATTTGACATTGGCTGAATATCTTGTTCACTCTCATATCTCTCTTCCTGAAGTAAATTAAGAGGCATCTTCTTTGTGTTAAGGAAAATGATGTAGACCTTCAGTTTTTCTTATTACTTATCTGTTGTTACTTATTACTTATGCTGCCTTGAGCATAAGATGGATGCATATTGAAAGAGATATAAAATAATCTGCTGAAACCTAGTTATTTAGGGTAGTACAGTAGAGAGAGAACAGTGAAGATACAAATATTCTCCTATTTATAGTTGTTGAAGACTGTGTGACTTTCTTTTTAAAAATTAATTTTCTATGATATTACATTCATTATAAAATTTCTCTACTGAAGTCCTCCTTTGATGCTTCATCATGGAGGGGAGACCCTGGGTTCTCAAAGGCTATGTCCCCAGAACACAACGTCTGGAAGATTTTTCCTATATGTTTGCAATTTGAGAATGAGCCAAGGTGAGTTCAAAGAAGCCTGTCATTAGGTTGGCCAATATATCTTTATTTTTTAATACTTCAACTCCTCAAGATCATTTGCTAAATTAGAGAAAGGATATGATCTACGAAGTTGCAGAGTGGATTAGAAAGAACAGCCATATCACTGAAAGATGAATTCTTCTAGTATTTTAATTCTGTTCCTATGCCTTGCCATGGACTCTAGGGAATTCAGGGTTTCTTGATGGCTGTATTAGTATAATGTCTCCCCGGGTATCTTCCTCCACACTGAAAAAGGTTGGCTCAGAAGTGGGCATTATATCTATTGTTTGAAGACCAAATTTAGAATGATTTGGCCACAATGTCTCTTGAAAACCATTTGCCAACTCCTAGAGAGATCGCCATTATTGTTGGATAAAGAATTCTCATACTGATGAAGTCAGATATCCTGAATAATTTGAGATATTTTTTACTAGGCCTATGATTTCATTGGAACAGGAAATTGCTGGTGAGAAAACGTCATTTATCAATGCAGATTGCCACCTTCCATGAAAATTTAAGTCTTAGAGAGTTGACTGGAGATTTTGCCCAGGGTAATACAGCCAGTATGTGTCAGATGTAGGTCTCAGATCTTCTTGACTATGAGGCAGGCTCCCTACCCACTATACCTACCATGCCTTCTCTCTAAATGTACTATTATTCTAAACTGGTGATACAGAGCAGTATGAGGCCAGATGCTTTGTCTATATCTGTTTGTTATGATTCAATATATTAAATTAGAAACAAATATATGACCTAAGTCAAATCTTACTTTTTCCCCAGGAAACTTTCCTTGATTCTTTAGCTGGAATTGATCTCTTTTCTTCTCTCAGTACCTTATGTCTTCAATCTCTTACTAGACTGCAAGCTTCTTGAAGACAAAAGCACTTGTCTTATCTAGAGAGGAAGTATGATATAGTGGAAAGAACCCTGGAATTGGTGTCAAGAAGACTTGGATGTCAGCCTTAACTTTGCCACTGATTAGTCATGAGAAATTGGTTCATATCTTTGTGCTCTGGTTTTCTTATTCGTCCAAGGACAATCTTCTTAAGACTGGGAAATAGAGAAGAAAGAGAACTAGTAGGAGGTTGAATTCCAAGATGAGAGAAGAGATAGTAAGAGAGTACTTAGTCTCAATTAGTTCAAGTCGCCAGGCCCAGATGAACTACCCCTCATGGATCTGAAAGAAGGGGAGGAAGTGATTGCTGACTAAAAAATCACGCAGAACAAAAGTGCCACAAGATGGGTAAATATCCCACTTTTTGAATAAAGAAAAGAGAATAGAGTTTTCAAATTGCAGAATGATACATGACTTTAGTTCTTGGCAAAATTCTAGGATTATGCTTTGAAAGGGATGGCTTGTGAACTGTTAGGAAAACAGGGATCACCAAGAGCCAGGATGGTTTCATCGTCAATATTCTACTCATTTCATTTCTTTTATTTCCTGTCTAAATTTGATAGGTAGAGCTAAGGCAAGGTTGTAGGCAATATATACTGCAACTTCAGCAAAGCATTTGTTGAGGTCTCATATTATTCTTGTGTACAAGATTGAGAGATGAGGGCTATATGATAGTAAAATCAGATTTTGACATAGGGGACATAGAGGATGGAAGGGGATGCAATGAAGAGTCAGTTGGAAAAGAATTAAAGGATTGTTATGCAGTAGTGAAGGCCCAGTTGAGAACAGATAACATAAATTTGAAGTGAGCTCAGCTTGATGTATGACTTTCTTCAGTAGCATCCAGAAGCAGAGAGGAAAGAAGGCAGATGGCAGGGGTAACCTAGGTTTGGCGTTTGAAAAGGGCTTAGCAACAACAGAATAAGGATGAAAAGGGTTCAAAGGTAGAGAATAGTATAAATACGTATTCCCTCTAGCAACATGATTTCAAAGGGAGGAAAGTGAGGCCAGAGGGGGGAAGAGGAATGTAAAGAGTAGCTTTCTGTAGAAATGAGGATGAAGAATGGGATTAGACTCCTTCTATTTGATACAGAGGGTGGAATTCAGAAATGTAGGTAGAGCATTCAAGGGGTCAGATTTCAGTTTGATATAAAGAAGACCTCTTTAACACTAGGAGCTATACCAAAGTAGGGTGGGTTGTATCAGGAGGCAGTGAGTTTCTTGGATCAGGTCTTTTGCATTCTACATTTAGTTGAAACCATGATGCTTCTCAAATGATGTCTTCTCTAAGCCTGCACGTGTTAGTTGATTGAATAAATACACTAATGAGTGAGTTGACAGTGTTCTCTTGTGCTGTGGGTTTTCCAAGCCCCAAGCAGCACCTACTTTGGCCTTGGGACAGAATCCTACAAGGGGCAAATCAGAGAAACGTTTGCTCGGGAGATGCATGCTATAATGAAGACCTGGCTTACAAGCTCAGACTCAGCCTGATTTTTCCTGAGCTATGCAAAGAAGAAAAACAAAACCAATCACCAACTAGCAGTGAGCAGATGCCAATACAGTAACTACTGCTCATAGCTTTTTCTTGCCGATATAGTGGTGCCTGGGTTTCTGTTTTTCTGGCAGGCATTTGAGCATGCAGTAAGTGAAATTCCAATGAGCTGGAGCTTTTTGCTTCGACAGATGTTTTAGCAAATTGTTTTCCTTCTACTGCTTCACAAGGATTTTCCCCACTCAATAGAACTACTTATTTACCCATAGGGCTACCATGCCTCCTCATCTCCCTCTCAACTAACACAGTCTTCTGCTATCAAAGGGTTTTCGTATTATACTTTTGTAATGGGAATGGGCAAAGGAAACTAAGCTTTCCTCCACAATCAATTGGTATTTATTAAGCACGCCAGGTACTGTGCTAGATGTTGGAGATACATGTACAAAGAAACAATCCTAACTCTCATGGGGCTTAGTAAATGCTGGTTGACTTGACAAATAGACAACAAATACACAGAAATATAAACAGCATAAATACGAAACAAATACAAATACATACAAAATAGTTAACTGCAAGGTAGTTTGGAAGGAGGACAGGAAATGGAGTCAGAAAAGTCTTCATGCAGAAGACAGGGAATAATTAAGGAGAGGGTACATTACAGCCATGGTAATGAGACAAATGATTATTAATAACCAATGATTCAGGAGATTCAGAGTTCCCCACCCTTAAGTCCTAATTAAAAAAATTCAGCCTCTTGAAGGACGTTACTCATAATAAGACTCCACCCTGGGGGGACCATTGTCTCCTGCTCAAGATTGGGTAGGACATACATTCTTTGAATAGATGGTGAGGGTGGTCTGGGTCTAGAGATAGTTTCTCTGTCCAAGGGTGACATGATGTCACCCTCAGCTCCTCATTTTAATGGCACACTTCCTGTTGTGTTAACCAATCAGAGTTGATTGCCACTTCTCTTCCAAAAGAACATATAAGCCCTGAGCCTGCCATGATGGTGTTTGGTGTAAGAGAGATAGCCAAACGACCATCCTTTTATTAATAACATGCTGGCCTTATTAATAAAATGGTTAAATTACCCAGAAACTACATCTCTTGGACCTTTTTTAATAGTCACAGTAATCAGCCCATACATAAAGGCAAGGCACAGAGACAGGTCATCTCTTTGATTATTTTAGGAAAGAGGAAGTCTGAAAGCCTCAGCTGGGTGATGGGCAATGAATTGCTATTTCAGGGTTTTAAAAAATGGGCTGGCTAGAACCTTTTTTTTTCAACCTTCAAATCTGAGTTCCATTGTGAGCTGCATTTCACATTATCTAGGGCAGCTAGGTGGCACAGTGGATAGAGTGCTGGGCCTGGAGTTAGGAAGACCTGAGTTCAAATCTAGCCTCACATACTAGCTGTGTGGCCTTAGGCAAGTCACTTAACTTTATTTTCCTCCATTCTTTGTCTGTGAAATGAGGTGGAGAGGGAAATGGCAAACCTCTCCAGTAACTTTGCCAAGAAAACCCCCCAAAAGGGATCAGGAAGAGTCAGACAAAACTGAAACAACTGAACAACAAATCACAATGTCTGAAATGGTTATTCTTCTGTAATTCCAACTCTTGGCATTCATAGTTTCCTTTGAGATAGGACAAAGTTGTCACCTTTTACATTTAACTCTTTCCTGATCCCTGCCCCAGTTATTAACATATATTCTTTTTCTTTCTTGATTTTTTAAAAATGAGACCTGTGGTTTCATTGATATAGATAAGTAACTCTTTGTGAGGAAAAGTCCCTTCACAGATGTATCTGCTGCTATGCAACTTAATAATATCATAATGTAATATAAATAATCTTTGACCCCATGGAGCTTATTGCCTGAGGGTACACAGAGGTTAAGTGACTTGCCCAGGGTCACACATCTACAAGCAAGACTTGAACTCAGATCTTCCTGACCTGGAGAAGGTCTTTTTTATTCACTGAGGCATTCTATATTTACTCTTAGAATTTCTTTGTATTGTTTTATATAAAATTTATATTTACCTATCTGTGCATATTGTGTTCTTTATAAAATGTAAGTTCCTTGCGGCCAAGGACTGTTTTTTTTTTCTTTGTTTACTCAGAGCCTAGCCCAGTGCCTTGCAGATATGAATGCAATTAAATGGAATGATTAACTCTTCTCCAAGACGTTGCACTGGATTCTCAAATGCAAAATTACCTTGTATTTTTCTATGTGCGAGGCCTACTGATGTCTGCTTTGGTAACTGCAAAGAGAGGGAAATGACTATAAAAGAGTATTTGAAATGTTATTTTAATGCATTTCATGTTTTTTTAGACTTTATGATGACTTCATGAAAAGTATTCAGTCTGACTGTCTCTGAGTGATTGTTAAATGAGACCATTTTCAAAAGACTTCTTGTTTAATATTTTGGAACCAAATATCCATGCCTTTTTTGCAGAGTTTTGTGCTCATAGACAGATTAAACAAAAACAGTTGCTGTTCCAAAGAGGTGAATGGAATTTTTATTAAAAAAAAGCTAGTAGAGAGGCTTAAGCTGCGTTATTTAATTAGTTTTTTTTTTTTTAGAGTGGAAGCAAATTTAAAGATCATCTAGGAGAGTGGTTCACAACCGTTTTTGTTCACAGCATCCTATTTTTTGTCATAAGCAATCAAGGATTACTGAATGTTTTAATAGGCAAAGCTGTGAGACAGTTGAAGACTTACACGTGAACAATTTCCCTTTAACAAGAACATGTGTTTTGATGGAGTTCATTCTGAGTTCGACATCTGAAATGTTTTGATGTCATTGACTACATAGTGTCATTTGGAAAGACTATGCTCATATGCTGCATAATCTGGCTAAATAAAATTTATATTACATCAAATTACATGTAAATTTTCTTTTATCTGCAGTAAAGGAACATGAACATTTTTGTGTTACACTTAGAAAAAACTCTTGGCATATTTCTGTACCCATGACATGGCATAGCTTTGAGAATCACCAATCTAGTCTACTTTCATTTTAAAATTGAGGCTCAGAGAGGAAAGCAAACTTGCCCAAATTCACAAAAAGAGTTGACCGCAGAGCTAGAACTTGAATCTTAGTCTCTGGTCTCCTAGTCCAGTGCTCAGAGGCTCATAGATATAGAACTGGGTTCTAGAGGCTACCACAAAAAATAACATAATGTCATATAAATAATCTTTGACCCTATGAAGCTTATGATCTTTACAGATAACTTTAATTTGAAGCAGAACATGGTAAGTACCATTAGAGTATGGAGAATAAAAGGGTTCAAGAGACATAATTTCTGGGTAATTTTATTATTTTATTAATAATGCCAGCATTTTAATAAAAGAATGGTTATTTTGCCATCTCTCTCTTAGACCAAAGACAATCATGGTGGCAGGCTCACAGTTTATACACCCTTTGAAGAATAGGTGTTCCCCAGGGTGGGAACCAACCCTGATTGGTTAACAATTAATGACAGAATGAATATTCTAGACCTGAACTTTGATTAAGTCATTTACTTCTTAAGTTAACCCTAGTCTTGGGCAATTTATTCAAAAAATTTGTGCCCCACCCAAGCCTAAGCAGAACACGACAGGTATTACCACAATAGGTACTGGATGGGGTCTGAAAGAAGAAAGTCCAATCTCATTATCAGCAATGTCAAGTATTGAACTTTTAAAATCAGGATTGTAGAAAAATGGGGGCAGAACTCTGGATCTCCCCAAATCATTGGCTATTAGTAATAATTTCTCTCAAGATAGAGCTGATCAAAGTGCTATGGCAGTTTGGAGGAGGAAGAGATCACATATGGTTGTGGAGGGTGCCTATATCATAGAGAAATTAGAACTGGTGTCCAATTACATCATTCTACAATGCAACAAAAGGAGGTTTAGAGAGATTAAGTGGGTATGTGCTCAAGGTTAACTAAATGAAATGACAGAAAATGAGCTCAGCAGAATAAGAACAACAATGTACATATTGACTTTTGTAAATATTTTGAATTTTGTGGTTGTATTAGTAGATTTGCTCCATATTTGCTTGATCATTTATTTTCTATATTGGGAATGTTATCTTTGTGATCTTAGCATACGTTTGGCCCTTGATAAGTTCTTTGATTGTGTTATAGATGAAATAACAGAGCAAGCTAAACCAGTTTGAGGGTAACTGAGGGGCCTCAGGCCTGTTGGTCAGTTAGAGGGGTGTCTAGCCCAAATACATGAAGACTTTTCCAGTGAAATGAATGGATGAGAACAGTTTGTTCTAAAGGCTGTGGAGGTAGCTGGAATAGGTGCTGTTGAGTCCTTAGAACTTAATGAGACTTCAAAGACACCAAGGTCATCCACTGCATCCTGGGCCATCTCCAGTTGTCCTGACTTTGTCAGGCAGGTGAGTAGCATCCCATGGTGATTACATTAAGAAAGCAACAAAAATTCCAGAGATAAACCCACACAATGCAGCTAATTCCAAATTTTTAAAGTTCAAGTCAGTTTATATATAATCAAATTAATGTTAACAATTCTCTAGCAAGGAAGTATCTAAAGCAGGACTTGAAATCAGATCTTATTGATTCTGAAGCTGGTTCTCTAATTACTAAGACACACTTCTGTCCTTGTTCATGGTATGTATTTAATAAATATTTGTTGAATTGAATTAACTGTGAACTAAAGTAGAGTTTAATTAAGAGTGTGATGAGGAAAATGAGGAGTAGTACTTTAATCTTTCCTGATCTTTTATCTTCAAGGAACTTCTAGGAAACAGTTCTGGTATGGAATGGACCTGCCATGCCTACTCACAAGAGAGGAGGAATGCTGGGTTCTTATGTGGACTTAAATGCTAATCTTGAGCAAAGTTAGGATTCCTATATAAGAAATGTCTCACAGAGAGAATTCTTCAAGGATAGGAAATTAGTTTGAGTTATCTGACTCAGAGGAGAAGCCAAAATAACTAGCCAAAGTCAAAAGGTGCCCTGGGGGAAAAACACAACTAAATTATATAACTAGGCTTCACTGTCTTAGATTCTTTCCTGCTTATGTAGCCCACAAATGTTCCTCATTTGATTAATGACCATATTATTCCCAGGAAATTTTTTACTTCCTTTGTATTTCCTTTAAATTCAAGTTATCAGAAATTTACTTTCATATTTAGGCCTTCCAAGTTAGAAATCAGGATACCTGTGTCCAAATTCCAGCTCTGAAACATATAAATGATATAAACTTGGCATGACACCTTTTTGACCTCAGGTTGCTCATCAAAATGGGGAAGATGCTTATACCATCCAACTCATAGCATTGTTGAAGTTTGTAAACTAAAACTTTACACAGATGTGAAGTATTATTGTTTGTTTGTGTATATGATACCTCTACCAAACTATAAGTTCAACGAAGGCAGGGAATAAGATTTTTCTAAACTGTGTTTCTTCCCCTGGGTCTAGAACAGTGCTCTACACACAGTAGACACGCAATGCTTTTTGAATAAATGAATGAATGAGTAAAGACATTTTTGACATGTCTAAAAAGAAATTTAGAGGAACAATTGTGAGCTGCCTGTTAATATGCCTTTTTTGTGTTACAGAAAGAAGATGCAATTCAGATGAAGAGACAAAGCTATGGACCTTGTTGGGGTTTGGAGTGGGGAAAGGAGCTGGGGTTTGTGCTGGTGCCAGTACTCTAGTGTGAGGCTAGGTAGCATAAAGGGAATTTTGTTTGTTGTTCAGTTGTGTCCAACTTTTTATGACCCCATTTGGGGTTTTCTTGGCAAAAATATTGCAGTGGTTTGCCATTTCCTTCTGCACTAATTTTCCAGATAAGGAAACTGAGGCAAAGAGGGTTTAGACAACTTGCCCAGAGTTACACAGATAGTAAGTGTCTAAGCTAGATTTAAATTCTGAAGATGAGTCTTTCTGACTTCGGGCTTGCCACTCTATTCACTGTGCCGCCATTGAAAATGAAGGAAGCAGGGCCTTCTTGAGGGTTCTCGAAGAAGATAGTCTGTGCCTCTTTGGGTATCTTTGGGCCTTTCCTCTCTTAATATGTTCTATGCAGGGGTGGGGTGGAGCCAAGATGGCAGCTGGAAAGCAGGGACTAGCGTGAGCTCCCTGCCAAGTCCCTCCAAAAACCTATAAAAATGGCTCTGAACCAATTCTAAAACTGCAGAACCTACAAAATAGCAGAAGGAAGCAGGGCTCCAGCCCAGGACAGCCTGGATGGTTGCTGGGTGAGGTCTATCACACACAGAGCTGGGAGAGGAGCAGAGCCCAGCGTGGGCTGTGTAGACCAACCAGACCAGGAGTTGGGTGGAGCAGGCCCTAGCGCCCTGAATCAATGAGCTGCAGCAGTTACCAGACTTCTCAACCCACAAACACCAAAGACAACAGAGAAGGTTAGTGGGAAAAGCTGCTGGGAACAGGGTGATAGAGTTCATGGTTCAGCCATTGCCCTGGGGGCAGCGGAGGTGGGGCAGCTACAGAACTACAGCTGCAGTTGCTTCTGGCCCCAGGCCGACCTGGTGGGAGGAATTAAGTGGCAGATCAGAGTAGGAGTCCAGAGCCTGCTGAAGATCTGAGTCCAGTCCGGGTTGGGGGTTCTTGGGGAAGGAGGAGTGCTGGTGTGGCAGAGCTGGCTGTAATAGTTCTGAAAACAACAGCGCATCCCCTCAAGCTTGGAACAAAGTAGCCTTTACTCTACAAGCACTTATACCCTGCTGAAAAACTCAAGGGTCAAGTAAGTTGGCTGGGAACATGGCCAGGCAGCGAAAACGCACCCAGATTCAGTCTCAGACTTTGGAATCTTTTTTTGGTGACAAAGAAGACCAAAACGTACAGCCAGAAGAAATCAACAAAGTCAAAGAGCCTACATCAAAAGCCTCCAAGAAAAACATGAACTGGTCTCAGGCCATGGAAGAGCTCAAAAAGGATTTGGTAAAGCAAGTTAGAGAAGTAGAGGAAAAATTGGGAAGAGAAATGAGAAGGATGCAAGAAAACCATGAAAAACAAGTCAATGACTTGCTAAAGGAGACCCCAAAAATACTGAAAAATATACTGAAGAAAACAACACCTTAAAAAATAGATTAACTCAAATGCAAAGGATCTCCAAAAAGCCAATGAGGAGAAGAATGCCTTGAAAGGCAGAATTAGCCAAATGGAAAAGGAGGTCCGAAAGACCACTGAAGAAAATACTACCTTAAAAATGAGATTGGAGCAAGTGGAAGCTAGTGACTTGATGAGAAATCAAGATATTATAAAACAGAACCAAAGGAATGAAAAAGTGGAAGACAATGTGAAATATCTCATTGGGAAAACCACTGACCTGGCAAATAGATCCAGGAGAGATAATTTAAAAATTATTGGACTATCTGAAAGCCATGATCAAAAAGAGAGCCTAGATATCATCTTTCAAGAAATTATCAAGGAGAACTGCCCTGATATTCTAGAGCCAGAGGGCAAAATAGAAATTGAAAGAATCCACAGATCACCTCCTCAAATAGATCCCCAAAAGAAAACTCCTAGGAATATTGTCACCAAATTCCAGAGCTCCCAGATCAAGGAGAAAATACTGCAAACAGCCAGAAAGAAATGATTTGAGTATTGTGGAAACATAATCAGAATAACCTAAGATCTAGCAGCTTCTACATTAAGAGATCAAAGGGCTTGGAATACGATATTCCGGAGGTCAGTGGAGCTAGGATTAAAACCAAGAATCACCTACCCAGCAAAACTGAGGATCATGTTCCAAGGCAAAATTTGGATTTTCAATGAAATAGAGGACTTTCAAGCTTTCTCATTGAAAAGACCAGAGCTGAAAAGAAAATTTGACTCTGAAACACAAGAATCAAGAGAAGCATGAAAAGGTAATCAAGAAAAAGAACAAGAAAAAGAAATCTTAAGGGACTTACTAAAGTTGATCTGTTTTGTTTACATTCCTACATGGAAAGATGATATGTATGATTCATGAGACCTCAGTATTAGGGTAGCCAAAGGGAATATGCATATATATATATATATATGTGTGTGTGTGTGTATGTGTATATATATATATACATGTGTGTGTATGTATGTATATATGTGTATATATATATATATATACATATATATATATATAGAGAGAGAGAGAGAGAGAGAGGGAAAGGGCACAGGGTGAGTTGAAGATGAAGGGATGATATCTAAAAGAAATAAAATCAAATTAAGGGATGAGAGAGGAATATATTGAGAGAAGGAGAAAGGGAGAGATAGAATGGGGTAAATTATCTCGCATAAAAGTGGCAAGAAAAAGCAGTTCTGTAGGAAGAGAAGAGAAGGCACGTGAGGGGGAATGAGTGAATCTTGCTGTCATCAGATTTGACCTGAGAAGGGAATACCATACATACCCAATTGGATATCTTACCCCACAGGACAGAAGGAGGAAGAAGTTGAAAAAAGGGGGGATGATAGAAGGGAGGGCAGACAGGGGAGGAGGTAATCAGAAACAAACACTTTCGAAAAGGGACAGAGTCAAGGGAGAAAATTGGATAAAGGGAGATAGGTTAGGCAGGAGCGAAATATAGTTAGTCTTTCACAACACGAGTATTATGGAAGGGTTTTACATAATGATATGCATGTGGCCTATGTTGAATTGCTTGCTTCTTAGGGAGGTTGGGTGGGGAGGGAAGAGGGGAGAGAATTTGGAACTTAAAGTTTTAAAAATAGATGTTCAAAAACAAAAAAAAGTTTTTGCATGCCACTAGAAAATAAGATACACAGGCAATGGGGCATAGAAATTTATCTTGCCCTACAAGAAAGGAAGGGAAAAGGGGATGGGAGGGGAGTAGGGGTGACAGAAGGGAGGGCTGAATGGGGAACCGGGCAACCAGAATATATGCCATCTTGGAGTGGGGGGAGGGTAGAAGTGGGGAGAAAATTTGTAATTCAAACTCTTGTGAAAATCAATGCTGAAAACTAAATATATTAAATAAATTAAATAAACTAAAAAAATATGTTCTATGCATTGAACATTATTGAGAGGTTTCATTAAACATGACACCATATGTTCTTAGACTCAAAAAGGGGCTCTAAAACTTCAATGTTTGTCCTCTGAATTTTCCTGGGATCAGTAACCCATAATGCTATTTAGGGACCATCCTAGAATTCCCATGTAAAGCCATATTCTGACTACTTCCATCTCTGAATGTCCATCTGACCTTTCTTTTAGGAGGCGTTGTCAGAAACAAGAATTTATTCAGCACCTACTATGTGCAAGGCACTGTGTTAAGTGCTTCATAGATGTCTTATTTAGTAGGAAAGGGTTGATGACCAATCTAATGGTTGAGTCTTACTTCAGGGGTCTTTCCTGTGCATGGACTTGTCAGACTCCATACATACATGTAATGTCCATTCTCTTGCAGAAGATGCCTTTGCACACTTCTTCCCCTCATTCATAAGACTGAAGCACAGAGCTCATATTTTCAGGCATGCAGGGACCCCAAAAGAAGACCCACAATCTGAATGCCCAAGTGTGCAAAAGACATCCCATTTCATATCCTTCTGAAATGTTTTTCTGAGTACACTACAGAGAGTAGATGATAGTAAGTGAAGAAAGTTGTAACCAACTGGAACTCGTGGGGGGTTTCTGGTAGGGAAATTAGATAGAAATAATGTAATTACTGAAGCAGATGGATCTGGACAGAGAAGCCAACTCCAGCTGTGTAGCTTCTTCTTGCATTTGGTGTTTCCATTGACTTCAATGTAAGTAATAACCCCGCCATGGAGCTTGTTCTAGCAATACTATTACTGTATTCCATAAATAGCTGCAGAGGCATGATGCTGTCATCGGTTAGCATTAAGACCATGGTTATTGATTGTTGGCTTATAACAAAATTAATTCATTGCTGATGCATAGAATTTATCAAATCATATCAAATGATTTTATATCTTATACATGAAATGTTAATCTATTAATTGGCTTCAAAAGGTAATATACCATAATTGCTTAGCAGGGTGCCTGAAACATGGTAAGAGCTTAATAAATGTTTATTGATTGATCGCCTGATGAAGTTAAGGTTCTATTTTGTATTAGGAATCTCTATGTACTTTTCCTAGATTTATAAAACCCAGCTCTCTCAATTATTTCCAGAAACTTCTAGATGCTCTCATTTCATTTGAATTTTCTTGCCCTGTTATTTGAGTCTTTTAAAAGCTTGATGATTATTCTATCCTTCTTGTTTTTACTTTTTTATTGTTTAAAGCTGTATTTTTATTGGTGTAGGGAACTCCCAGTGAGGAAACTCTTGCTACCAATGCACATTATGAGATTTAGTTATTCTGCCAGTACTCTAGCCATCATCTCCATCTCCTTCTTGGGTAACCCGACACTGGGATAGGTGAGCTTTTGCCTTTTGTAGGTGAGAACCAGGACTCTGCCACTCCTCTTTGATATATTATCTTCCCCCATTAGAATGTAAGCTCCTTGATGGCAGGGGCTTTCTTGCTGGCTAATATTTGTATTCTCAGTGCCTCAGTGTTTATCACAGTTCCTGGTTCATAGTAGTGCTTCATTAATGCTTTCTCTCCCCACCTCCCAATATCCTCCTTCCTGCCTTCCTTCCCTCTCTCTTTCTCTCCCTCCCTCCTTCCCTTCTTCCTCTCCCCCAAGTTGATTGGGTCACTGAGAACTCATGTGACTTGCCCAGGGTTACATAGTATATTCAGAGGCAGAACTTGAACTGAGGTCTTCTTGACTCTAGGAGGGGAAATCTATCTACAGCAAACTGCCCCTCCTTATTCTCACCTTACTTCTTCAGTATTTCAAAATATTCATGATCTCATTGCCTTCCTTTGCAATCTCTGATCACAACCTTTCCACATCTTAGTGGATGGTCTCGTATGTTGCTGTGGCCAAAAAAGTTAAGCCCCAGTGGCCAACCCCCTGAAGATGAACCTCTCTGAACTTAGCTAGTTTGGTCTTTGTCCAACAAATGTGCAGTCCATCACTGAGCCTGTAATTGTTCTTCCCATCTTGGTAGGGTCAGGCAAAACTTGTGTTTTTCTGGCATACCCTTTCTGAAGCAAGGACCACACCACAATGGTGCATCAAAGGAATATTTTAATGGAGGATCATTTTCTATAAGTGATTCGTATATCTTCTATGTGTGATTCAGAGAAGCAGTGTTGGATAGTAGATAGGGTGCTAGAACTCAAATTGAAACCTTTTTACACTTACTGGCTATCTGACCTTGGACAAATTCTTTAATTCTTTAGTGAGATTTGCCATACTATAAGTATTTCCATCTCATTTTGTAGATGATGACATTAAGGCTCAAAGGAATTCCTGTCTATTTATCTGCTTATGTTCAAGGTCTTTGAGTTTTCTTTTATCTGATATCTTTCTCCTCCCTCCTCCCTCCTCCACCCTTATTTCCCCATATTGCTCATTTTTAACTCCCTCTCTTCCGATGGTAACTTCTCTGGGGGCTAGATCTTAAGGTCTCTCAACCTCCTAAGAAGTTGATAGTTCACCAGCCTAAGTCTCAAGTGCTTTTTGGGGGGACAGAACTGGCTCCAGTTGGATACTGGGCTCTTTCCCTCAGGCTTAGTTGAATGGCAGACAACTGCCCATCCCACACAAATGGTGTCCTATCCCATTGCTTCTGTTCCTTAGTTCTCTGTCACAGTGTTGGAGTTCAGATAATTTCTGCGCTGGGATTGATTTCTGTAGTTTGGATCTCCAAGGCCCTGGGGGTGGGCTGGAGTTGGGTTATGCATTTAAGCTCTATTTCAAGCCCAGACCTGTGTTCTTCTCATTTCCTTCTGTTTTTATGCTTTCCTACAGAGATATTTTGTGACACAGTGCTGTTGGAGTGGTGTCTTTTGTGACCTTGGCAAATTTCTATAGTCTGGAGTCAAGATCCTCATAACACTGGAAAGGGAGGAGGGAAGGAACCAGAGGGTAAAATTAGGTTTTGCTGCAAGCATGTAGGTAAAGTTCTTGAATCAGTTAGGGTATGCCGTGGGGAAAGGTTGATGCTGCATGAGCTCAGGATAGGCATTTAGTTCATTTTTTTCTTCTTATTTCTTTTGGATCATGGAGACAGCTGAAATTGTTTTATCTTCATTGCATAATTTCTGTTTTGGAGAGATTTGATCCTTCATTGGGATCAGAGAAAATGTGTAGTCATGTGACCCAGGAGACAATTGCTACTCACCCCGCCTCCCCAATGAATAAAGAAGTAAGTACTTCTTTATGATATCTCATCAGAGTCTGAAAGGAGTGAACCCTTTAGAAGATACAAATGGACTATATCCAGTTTCATTATGTTTGTAGTCTGTGAAGATTTCACTCAAGGTTTGAGTCACTCAAAAGTTTCATGCCTTGCATAAGCTGTGAATGCTACCCCTCAAAGTCTGAAAGGAATAAAACTTTGAGAGTTCATTCCTTTTGTGCATAGGTTGGAGGGACTCAATTGATCAGGTGTTCTCTAACTGATCCCCTTACTATATGAGTTAGCTATTATCATCACAAGAATGGCAGTTTTTTTTGAGGGGTGGGGTTAAATCCCAAATCTGCACTTACTCTGTGCATTGTCTTGGGCAAGGCACTTGACTACTCTGGATCTGTTTCTTCTTCTATAAAATGAGGGAGTTGGACTGGATGACTTGTGAGGTCCTTTCCAGTTCCAAGTCTATAATATATGTAAAATCCTATGCAATCCTCAAAGTGCTATAGAAACATAAATGTTTTACTATTGCATATAAAAGGCCATGTTCTGTCTTAAAATAGATAATAAAATGCCCATTATTGACCTAATTGACTCTTTTTATCAATAGATTAATATTCTGTGCATTGGAACAATCAATTATGAAGGTGGTTTAAGAGCATATAACTTTGAGAAGGTGAGGAAGAATTTCATGTCTTGAGGAAATGCTTTAGCAGACAGAACTGAAACTAAGTTTAGTAGAATAAAATTATGATTTCAAATTTTCATTGTGCCTGTAGCATAATGAAGAAATTAATCTTGGTTTTGGGATTACAGATCATGGATGACTGATTGTTAGAATTAGAAGGGACCTTAGAAATGATCTAGCACAACCTTCTCATTATAGAGAGGGAGAAATTCAGGTTCAAAGAATGGAAATGACTCGATTAGGGTTGTGGAGCCAGTAAACACATCTAGATCAGCATTAGGAGAAAGGGGTCTGGTGACAAGAAAAAAGGGCCATGAACTCTAATAAATCCAATAAACATTTGTTAAGCATCTATGACATTCTAGGCACTGTACTAAGTGCTGGGGATATAATCAATAAAAAGACAGTCCCTGCCCTCAAAAATCTTACAATCTAAAGGGATAAATAACTTGCAAAAAGAGGCAAGAAAGGGTTGATGGGGGGGATACCTGGTGAGGAGACCTCTTGTTTCATAGAGTTGAAACCAGGAAGGGCAGCAGATGTAAAATGGAGTGAGCTGAGAGTCCAGTTTCTGCCCTCTATAAAGGAAGGCATTAGGCAGAGTTTAGTACTCTGTCTTTGAGCCCTCCAAAGAGAGGGAACAGGAGGTTGAGTCAATCAGAGCTTGAGTTAGCAGCATGATGGTGATTTTAGACCTGATTAGCTTACCCTTGGAGGGGGGCATCTTTTTCTGTTGAAATCAGGTAGGGCAGCAGATGCAAACTGACAGAGAAAAGTTAGGTAGGAAGCTGATTTAAGAGAGAAACAAATTGTGTTTTGGACATTGTGAGCTTGAGATATTAGGGGATATCCAGGCAGCTAGGTCTCTTTTATCTCTATATCCATGATCCTATGAATTGACAGAGTAGGAAGTAGGTGGGAGGGAAGAGAGTGCTTAGGTGAATGGGGTTGCCCTGGCAAGGAAAATGGAGGATTACATTTTCCTCTGACAAGAGGAAAGAAGGGGAGATTTTAGTGGCTTGCAACTAAAAACGAGGGAATATTTTAACTGGCAGTTCATTGAACATTTTTGTAGAAGTCATCATTGTAAAGGATATTCATGTTAAGGGTGTACTTTTGAAGGGACAATTAAGGAATATTATTCCAATTACAGTACTAGATGGCAGCTGCAGCAAGTGTGTTATTGCAAGCTTGAGCAGCTCTAGTGAGTAAACACAGTGCCCTGCCTTATGTCTTGATGCCAATCCCTTTGATGGAAATGATAATTCACTGCCCTGGATTGTTATAATAATGTAATATAAATCGTAGTATGCAGATGCTATAATTTTCAATAGGTTAAAGCCCTTTTTGGGGAAATTTAAAGAATCGACCCGAAACCCATTTCAAGGACCATGTAGGATTGTAGTTCAGGCCACAGATATTTGGATTCATTTTGACTTTTAGATATTTCATTTAAACACACAAACAAAAGGACAATCATGGACACAACTCAACTCATAAACTGTTGCACTGTTCCAATGGGTTATTTGTAAGTTAACTACTTGTATCTGAGAACATATTTTCCCATAGAGCCAATGTTATATGTGAAGGGTAGTTCTCAAGCCAGCCTACAAAAAAGCCTGATTATAACTACTAATGAGATGAATAAGAAATTACATTTCTATAGCCTTTTAAGGCTTATTCACATCCATTATTGCCACCCTGTCAACTACTGGAGGAGGGGTAGTACAAATATCATGATTCTTATCTTATAGATCATACATAGAATCACACATAACTACAGGTTTGGAATTAATTATCCATTCTCTTCCTGTCACTGTACAAAATACTAGGAATTCAAAGAAAGAAGAAAAACTATTTCTATTCTTAAAGAGCTCATAGTCTAATGAAGGAGACAACATGCAAACCACTATGTATAAACAAGGTATACACACATATATATATCTACATATATAACAAATACCATATATGTACCATATATTACAAATACCATATGCAATAAATTAGAGATAATCAGCATAGGTAAGGTACCAGAATTAAACGGTATCAGGTATGGCTTTTTGTAGAGGGTAGCATTTTAGCTAGGACTTGAAGGAAGACAGGGAAACAGTGAGGCAAAGATGAGGACTGAGAGAATGCCTAGGGAACAGCTAATAAAAATGTCTAGAGTTAGGAGATAGTTTTGTATGAGGAAAAAAGGAGGCTGGGGTCAATGAATTACAGAGTGCATGTTGTGGAGTAAGGTATAAGAAAACTAGAAAAGTTGGAGGGGCCAGTATGAAAGACTTTGAATGCCAATCAGAGTGTTTTATATCTGAACCTGGATTGGCATTCACAATCTTTGGACCCTCCTACCTTTCCAGTTTTCTTGTACTGGACCCTCCTACCTTTCCAGTTTTCTTGTACATTGCTCCCTAACATGTCCTCTATGATTTATTCGGTGACACTTCCTGAAGCACAGGCCCAACAATGTCACCTCTCCCCTTACCCCATTCAATACATTCCACTGACATCAATTTGACAAATGAGTGGAGAATGGATTGTAATGAGGAGAGACTTGAGGAGACCAAGTGTCTATTGCAGTAGTCCAGTATTGAGATAAAGAGGGTTTATACCTTGGTGGTGGCAGTGTTCGAAGAGAGAAGGGAGAATGCCTGAGAGATGTCATGAAAGTAGAACTGGCAGGATTTGGCAACAATTGGATATGGGAGTGAGAGAGATTTAAGAGTTGAGAAAGATACCTAGGCTGTGACTGGGAGCAAGTGGTGCGCTCCACAGTAATTGGGGAATTAGGAACAGGAGAGGGTTTGGTAGGGGGAAGATAATGAGTTCAGTTTTGGACATGAGTTTAAGATGTCTATAGGCCATCAATTTCAGATGTTCAATACATAGTTGGCAATGTATGAGTGGAGGTCTGGAAAAAAGTTAAGGCTGCAGAGGCAGATCTGAGAATTATCAGCACAGGAATCAGCTAGATTTGTGTCACCCCCAAATCTGAAAAGCATGTCGTCTACGTAGGTAAAGTGCTATGTAAATCTTAAGGTAGCGTATAAATGTTTATTATTTATATTATTATTATTGCTGTTATCCGAGACATTGATAGAAATATTAAATAGCAAAAAGCCAAGGACTTACATCTGAGCCACTTTGTTAGATGTGCCCTTCCAAATTAGCATCAATCAATGATTACTCTGTGGGTTCAGACATTCTACTATTTTCAAATTCACCTAATAGTGGAATAAGCACATGTCTTGCCACTTTGTCCATGAGAATAACATGAGAAACTCTGCCAAAAGCTTTGTTAAAATCTAGGCATTTTTTTATTTATAGCTTTCCTCAACTAGTCTCTCAAAAAACCCTTTCAAAAAAGGAAATGAAATTAATTTGACCCCAAAGCTCAGAGAAGTTAAGTGATTTGCCCAAGCATACACCTAGGAAATGTCAAAGGTGGAATTGAAACCAGATTCCTTGATACCAAAGGATGGAGAATACTATAGAAGTTAAATATCATGTATGATAACTTTTTTGAGGGGAGGCTGAGAAAAGACCTCATTGAGCTTGCATTGCCTTCACCCTCAGTAGTCTCTTGTAGCAAGTGGTTCCATATTCCAGGCCATTGGTAATGGCTCCTGTGACTTGGGATACTGGACTTCAAAGGAGAAGGGATGGAGTTTTAGGTAAGGAGTTCAAATAAGGACTCAATCAATAGTGTGGGGTGGAAATTTTGGCCTTAGGAGAGGGGTGGGACTTGATAAAGCTCTCTCCATTGGCTCTTCTCTTACTCCTTTTTCCTTTTACTCCTACTGATGAATCAGATGCTATGGCTGGGGAGTCAGTCAAAGGTGAAGAAGGAGTAGAATAGAATTTCCACAATGGAGGGTGAAGTATATTAATTTTTACCTCCTCTGAGCTAATTCCCCTCTCTAGGGACTGGTGTTTGAGGGCAGTGGTAAAAAACAGAGGGAGGGAGGGCTGATCAGAGGCAATAAAGAGTTTTTTTTCTTATTATTGTGCTTTTATTTACCATTACTGAAGTGAAGTGAGAAGTGAATATTCCAGGGAGAGGCAGGGTCTATATCGGGAGAAGGAGAAGAAGTAGGAAAGAAATCCTCAAAAGCAGCATGGAGGGAAGGGAGGTTACTTACACCACCTAGCTTTCTGAGTCATATGTATTTGAGGATTTGCAAGTCATGGGTTGCCTCTACCTGGAAATAAAGTTGAAGAAGTACAAAATATGAAGAAGTCAAAAACATTGAATTGGGACAAAGTAGATCTAGTTTCTATTCCCAGCTCTGCTATAAATTAGCCAGGTATCCTTGGGGAAGTCACTTTACTGTTTTGGATTGTAATTAAATGAAAATGTTTGGGTTAGGTATTTGATATTATAAAATTCCAGAATCTTAGAGATAAAAAAGGTTTCCATAGGTGGAGGGTGTAATCTGATAATAGGAAATTGTTGCATTGGCAAATTGTAATATAGAAACATGAAATTTGGAATTTGAAAGCAAGGAATACAAAATTGAGTGTGGTTTCAATAAGCTGCACATGGCCTTATTTACTGTGTCTCTCATAAGTAAGGAACATGCAAATCTACCTTGAGCGTAGGTGAGCATCAGGAATTAACCAGCAGTCATTTGGACAACACAGTTGCTACCAATAGGCTTGCCCAAGGAAAGCTATATGCATGCAAAAGCAGCACAGAGTCATAGGGGAAATGAGTTGATGGCAGGAAGAAAAGGCCACCTGCCCTACCATATGGTGACAATCACAGAGGACTCTAAAGTGATGTGTGAAGATTGACTTTCATGACTGACATGTGGAAGAGTTGAGGGACTTAGGTCTCTGTATTTTGAGCTGAATATTTCTTATCCTTTCAAGGACACTTTCACATTCAGCAAATAAAATTACAGTTATCTAAGATTCCAGTATCCCCTTGGGTAATAGCCCAATTCTCTGACACCACAGGTTGAACGAAGATAATGCCATTAACCTTTGAGGGAAGCCCTCAGCTCTGCCACTTACAGTGTGATTGCAGGGATAATAAAATGGGGATAATAATAATAGCTAGCATTAATATGACACTTTAAGGTTTAAAAGGTAATATATATTATATATTATCATGTATATATAATCTATATCACATGTGCATAATTTTATTTGATTCTCATACCAATCCTTTGAGATAGATACTTCAGTTTTTATTATCTCCATTTTACTGAGGAGGACATTGATCTCAGACAATTTAAGTGATTTTCTTTATATATCTTCAGCTTAGCACAGTTCCTGGCACATGGTAAACTTAATAAATTCTTCTCGAGTTAATGATGGTCACAGAGTTAGTAAGTGCTGGAGTTAGGGTTTGGTTTTAGAAAAAGATGTGATACTAAAAAAAATCTGTCCTATTTGACTCCATTTCTCTTTCTTCTTTCTCAATACTTTGCAAACTGGCTTACAATATGATCATTCAAGTAAAATTGCTTTCTTTAAAGTTTCCAGTGATTTCTTAGTTGCCCAATATGATGTTCTTTTCTAAGCTTTATCCTTCTTGGCTTTTCTGCAGCATTTTATAGTATGGATCATTTCCTCTTTGGTGCTCTTTCTTTTCTGGGTTTTCATGGCACTACTCTCTCTCTTGGTTCTTTTCTTAGTTGACTGCTCTTCTTTGTATTATTTTTACTTCACCGTTATCTCTATTCCTTTTCTTTACTGTGAGTATTCTCCACAGTTCTTTCTCAGGCCCTCTTCTGTTGTCTCTTTATACCCTTTTATTTGATTATCTCATTGGTTCTCATAAGATTAATTATTATCTTTATAAAGATGCTTAGTCCTGTATCACCAACTGCCTATTGAACATTTCAAACTAGATGTCCCATAGACATCTCAAACTTAGCATGTCCAAAACAAAACCCATCCTTTTTTCCAGTCTCCCATGTTCATAACCTTGTCATTATTCCTGACTTCTCACTCTTTCTTACCCCTCGTATCCAATCAGTTGCTAAATCCTGTCATTTCTACTTCTGCAACTTGTCTCACATTCACCCCCTTCCTTTTATCACACAGCTACCATCTTAGTTCAGGCTTTTATCACCCCTTTTCTTTACTATTGCAATGCCCTCATAATTGATCTTCTTGCCTCAAGTTTCTCTCTAATTCATTCTCCACATATCTGCCAAGGTGACTTTTCTTTGAATGCAGGTGTGATGATGTCATTCACCAACTCAAAACTCGAATGTCTTTGTATTGCTCCTCAAATTATAGCTTTTAGTCCTTTACAACCTGCCTCTAGCCTATGTTTCCAAGCTTTTTACATTACTTCTCCTTCCTGCCCCATACAGTTAAGCTAGACTGGCCTTTCTGTTATTCAAAAATACCCTTTCATTTCTTTCCTCTACATATTTATCCTGGCTGTTCTGATACTTACTATGTATTTCTTCCTCATATTTTTTGTTGTTGTTCACTTGTGTCCAACTCTTTGTGACCCCATTTTGGGTTTTCTTGGCAAAAGATACTGGAGTGGTTTGCCATTTCCTTCTCCAGCTCATTTTACAAATGAGGAAGCTGAGGCAAACGGGGTTCAGTGACTTGCTAAGGGTCACACAGCTATTAAGTGTCTAAAGTCAGATTTGAGCTCAGGAATATGAGTCTTCCTGTCTCTAGTTCCAGCACTCTGTCCACTGCACTACCTAGCTACCTTTAGAATTTCTCATTTCCTTCATTAAACTCCTCCTCCAGCTTTTATATGAAGCCTTTCCTGATTCTCCCAGTTGCTAGTGCCCCTCCCCCCAAACTACTTTTTATTTATTCTGCATATACTTATATAAGTACATGTTGCCTCCTCTGAAAGAATATAAGTTCTACAATGGTAGGGATCATCCAATTTTTGTTTTATATTTCTAGCACCTAATATATTTCCTGGTACCCAGTAGGTGCTTAATAAATATTATTGATTAATATGAAATTGTGGTGGGGTGCCTACTATGTGCCAGGCATTGTGCCAAGCACTGGGGATACAAAAAAGAGACAAAAGAGAGTCCCCGACTTAAAGGAACTTACAATATAGTGGGGGGAGAGAGGGAAAGAACAGCATAAAAACACATATATACAAAACAAGCTATATGTAGGACAGATAAGAAGTATTTAAGAGGGAAGGCCCTGGGATTTAGAGGGGTTGAAGAAGGCTTCCTGTAGAAGGTGTCATTTGAGTTGGGAATTAAGTGTAGCCAGGGAGGTTATTAGTCAAAGTAGAGGAGTTAGAGCATTCGAGGCATGGGGGACAATCAGAGAACATGTCTGGAGCCAAGAAATGAAGTGTCTTGTTTACGGAACAGTTAGGAGGGCAGTGTCACTAGATCAAAGAGTATGTTTTGGGGTATAAAATTTAAGAAGACTGGAAAGATAGGAGGAGGCCAGATTGTGGCGGGCTTTGAATGCCAAATTCAGTATTTTGTATTTGCTACTCGAGATGATAGAAACCCACTGCAGTTTATTGAGTGGGGAGGGAGCTATGATCAGACTTGCATTTTAGGAAAATAAATCACTTTAGTGGCTGAATGGAGGATGGATTAGAATGGGCAAAGACTTGAAGCAGGAAGACCCATGAGCAGGCTATTGTGAGATGAGGGGCTGGCCTAGAATGATGGCAGTGTCCAAGGAGAGAAGGGGGCATATTTGAGAGATGTAGAAAAGATGAGATTAACAGGCCTTGGCATCAGCTTGGATGTGGGGAGGGGGCGATGAGAGATGAATTCAGAATGACATCCTAGTCCTTAGGGACTGGGCAGGTGATGTTATCCTCTACAGTAACAGATAGGAAAAGTAGAGGATTTGGGGGTAAGGTAATGGGTTCTGTTTTGGATATATTGAGTTTAAGACATCTAGTGGATATACAGTTTGAGACTGTCTGAAACACAGTTGAAGATGTGAGATTGGAGGTCAACAGTGAGATTGAGGCAGGGAAGGTAGATTTGAGAATCATCATAACTACTCAAAGGATCATTGTTTATTTCTCACTGCCACACAACTGTGAGGCTCCCTCACCCTATAGTCCCAAGGGCACATGACAGTGGCTTGGGTATACAGTGGAATGTACATTCCAAACAAGAACCCAACTTCTTTAGCCCAAAGGGTGTTAGGCAACTGAATAGCCCTAGACTATTTGCTAGCCATTCATGAAGGGGCATATACGTTGGCTGACATCTTCTGTTGTTTTTAAGTGAATACCGCTAGGAAAGTAGAATAATTGGTTGCTAGGATCAGGGAGAAGGCTACTTGGATTTCTAGGATATCTGAGACAAATTCATTATGAGATTTATTCTCCTTGTTTAATTTGGGATCATGGACTGGATGGCTCAGGAACATATTTCAAACCTTATTATCATCCTTATTGGAGTCATCCTTTATTGTGCACTTTGTTGTGTGCATCAAATAAATGCTAAGGTGCCCTGAGTCAGCCACTCTACATCCAACATCCCTCAACATGCACTCAATGGGAATGCATCTTAGGGTTGATAGTTGGAAGTCCCTAAAGTAGAATAGGCAAAGTAAAAGGGTGAATTGTGAGGACTGGCACATTGTTAGGACCACTGTAACCAAAGTGATTTAATGTTTCATGTGCTTATATACCATAAAGTTCCAGTGTATCCAAAAATTGCCTTGGTCAGCTATATTTAATGTTAAGAGTACAAGGTTACCAAACTATCAGCTTAGCAGACTTCATCTAGTCTATGAATGCAAGGTTAGCAAACTCTCCTAATCTCAGTGCTCTTGTGATTGATAAAGGAGTGTCACAGTCTAGACCATCTGCTGATGAACTGGTTCAAGGACCCCTTCCCACTCAGTCCCTGTGAATCTGCCCAGCAATACAATCAAATATAAAAGCAGATATCCTAGAGATCTGGGCTCTTAATCTAGGTGCAATCTGTATACTCGTGTGATGTCATCCTTATCCTGTGCCCATGGGCCTTCAGGGTGAAGGAATATCATACGTGCATATCTATGAGTATTAAGCTGACTTGTGATTCTTTGTGTTTTTATGTTCTTTCTCTGTACCACCACACTAAGGATCTTTTCACAATTGGTTATTTCATTTATTCCAGGTGTCACCTAGGGTGCTATTCCCATTACAGCTGCACCAGAAGTGACCTTCCTTTGAATGAGTGTCTTCCATCTCTAGCTGCATATATCCCCTGAGGGAAGACTGCTAGGGACCAGGTGACTTCATTTGCTCCAACACGAGGCAACTTACATTTCCTGCTTCACCTGATGGCCTCAACTCTTACGTCCTGTGATGAGGAGAGACCTTTTCTTCAGTCTCCTACTGTGCCCATCCTCTGAAAGAAGAGGAAGAAGAAAGTTGGTGGAGAGTAGGACTTCCATCTTCTACCTAATCTCCAACATTCTGATGGAAAAGAAGTAAAACATGACTTCCCATTAACTGTGTGCCTTCCAGTTCATGCTGGATTTGTTTCTTGCTTGAACTCTATCCCTTTATGGCTAAACTCAAGACGGATATCTCTTTTACTCTCTTAATCTCTTAAAATCTGGCTTCCAACATCATTTTTCCCTGAAACCATTCTCTCCAAATTTACCAATAATCTCTCTTTTTAAAAAAGAGGTTCTTTTTAATTTATTTTTTATTTTTAGTTTACAACACTCAGTTCCACAAGTTTTTGAGTTCCAAATTTTCTTTCCCTTCTTCTCCTCTCCCCTCCCCCCAAGACAGCATATAATCCAACATAGGTTCTACATATACCTTCACATTAAACTTATTTACACAATAGTCAAGTTGTAAAGAAGAATTATAACCAATGGAATGAACCATGAGAAAGAAGAAACAAAACCATAAAAGAAGGAAAAAAAGAGAGAGAGCAAAAATGCCTCAGTCTGCATCCAGACTCTGTAATTCTTTCTTTGGATGTTGTTAGCTTTTTCCATCATGAGTCTTTTGGAGCTGTCTTAGAGCCTCGCATTGCTGAGAAGAGCCAAGTCTATCAAAGTTAGTCATCATAGATACTGTGTGTCTGTAATCATGTATAATGTTCTCCTGGTTCTGCTCCCCTCACTCAGCATCAGATCACATAAATCTTTCCAGGTTGTTATGAAGTCCATCTGCTCCTCATTTCTTATAGCACAATAGTATTCCATTATATTCATATACCACAATTTGTTTAGCCATTCCACAGTTGATGGTCATCTCCCTGATTTCCAATTCTCTGCCACTACAAAAAGAGCTTCTATAAATATTTTTGTATATATGGGTCCTTTTCCCACTTGTATGATTCAGTAATCTCTTAATTGCCAAATCTAATGAGCCTTTTTTCAATTCTCATTCTTATCTTCTCTGCAGCCTTTGGCATTCTTCTCCTTGATACTTTCTTTTCTATAGGTTTTCAGAACATTACCTCCTGGTTCTCTTCCTACTTATCAGACCACTCCTTCTCAGTCTCTTTTCCTGGATCCTCTTCCAGGTCACTATAGATATCTTGCAGGGCTTTGTCCTAGGCCCTCTTCTCTTCTCCCTCTATACTACTTCACGTGGTGATCTCATTATCAGCTTCCATGGATTTAATTTTCATCTCTATGCTGATAATTCTCAGATCTACCTTTCCCTAACCTTTCTGTTGACCTCCAGTTTCACATTACCAACTACCTTTCAGACATTTCAAACTGGATAAATTCAGAAGACCCAAGACTGAATTCATTGTCTTTCCCTCTAAACCATCCCCCCTCCAAACTTCCCTCTTTCTGTGTCTCCCAATTCTGTCTCCCCAGTTCCCTAGGCTCATAACCTAGGTGTCATCCTCAAATCCTCACTATTTTTTACCCCTTACATCTGATCTGTTGTCAAGTTCTGTCGATCTTCTCCTTGAAACATATTTTCAAAATTCACTCCTTCTTCACCTCTGATACTTCTATCATCGTGGCACAGGTCTTTATTACCTCACACTTGGACTATTGAAATAACCTATTGGTGGGCCAGCTTGCCTTAAGACTCTCCCTACTCCAATCCATCCTCCATTCAGCTGCCAAGGTGATTTATCTAAAAGGCAGGTCCCCAACCCCCACTCAATAAGTTCCAGTGGATTCTTTTTACCTCCAAGATGAAATACAAGATCCTCTGACTGATATTCAAAGCCCTTCATAACCTATCCCCCTCCTCACCTTTCCAGACTTCTTGCACCTCACTCTCTGCCATGTACTCTTTAACGCAGTGACACTGGTTTCCTTACTGTAATGTAAACAAGAAAATCCATCTCTTGGCTCCAGGCATTTTCTCTGGCTGTTCCCCATGCCTCACCTGATCTTTCTCCTCAGTTTTACCTTCTGGCTTTCTTGAAGTCCAAACTCTAATCCCATCCTCTACAGGAAGCCTTTCCCAATTCTTCTTGATTCTAGTCCCTTTCTTCTGTTAATTATTTCCTATTTATCCTGTATATGCCTTATTTGTGTATATTTCTTTGCTTGTTGTCTCCCCCATTAGACTGTGAAGGCCTTGAAAGCAGAGACTATCTTTTACCTTTCTTTGGATCCCCAGAGCTTAGTATTGCACCTGGCGCATAGTAGGCCCTTACATGCTTTTTGACTAACTGACGGGGAAGATCACAGAATCAGAGATTTAGAGTTGGAAGGGAACTTAGAGGTCATCTAGTTCAAACTCCTCATTTTATGAATGAGCAAACTGAGACCCAGAGAAAGGAAGTGAGACTAGCCTTAGGCTACACAGACAGTAAGTGTGAGAGCTGGGAACTAAGCTGAGATGCTCTGATTCCAAATGCATCATTCTCTGTTCTACTACCTTTCTTGAAACAATATAACAGCAACAAGAAGTCACATTTATACAATTTTTAAAAATCTCATTCCATTCTTACAGTTCTGTTAGGTAGGTACTATTGTTATCTCCATATTACAGATGAGGAAACAGCCTAAGAGATTCTTGCTCAGAGTCACATAGAACAGTAAGTGTCTGTGACAGATTTGGACCCTACATAAATGTTGGTTATGATTATTTATATTTTTATAGAAAATCTTTCCTTTATATTATTTGATGGAGTTCAAAAAGAAACAGTCCTAGGACAAAGCTACTAACATTCTATTAATCTTTTACATAAGTTCTTCTACCAACTATTTTGAGGTAGGTAAAATAACTTTTTTTTGGAGCTGAATAAACCTATTAGGATGTAAACTCATTTTCTGTAGGTTCAACGAAAGAATCTTGGTATAGTTCCAGTAGAAGACATGGTTATGGGGATGCTGTTCCCACATGATTTTTTTTTCTTCTATGATCTTGTATTTTATAATTCTTTGGTTCCGTTTACCTTGGAAGTTATGTATATTTGGTATGGCAACATCTATTAAAATTAATCTTAATTTTTATGGCTTAATGTTAGAACCAGGAGATTTAAGGCAACAGTTGTCTGTGATAACGTTCCACCATTGTTAGCATTTCAGTTTTGATAAGGATCAGATAGAGATGGTCCTGTAACAATTCACTATCTTGCTGTGACTCTTTCATATTTAATGTTCTGTGGATTATTACATGGGTGGATACAATAAATGCTTTTTGTAGTTGAATAAAAATGTTACAGCGTAAGCCCATCCTTTTTAGGCTTCCTGAAAACATTCTTGGTACAAGTCCTATAACACACAGGACAACACGAATGATATACAAATCTGCCTGACAGCCATTTTTCTTTGTTGGCATGTTGTTGACTGAATTTACAGTATATCAGTCATGGAAAGCCTTTTGCCTGCCATCTTGGATCATTGCCATTTCATAGGCTCCATGTAAGAGATAAATGCCTTTCTTACCTCATAGTATTCCCCCATGATTTTGAATTCTTGTGCTAGGCCTCTATAATTTAAAAGCTTTTAATTGATATGCCTTGAAGATTATGAATATTTGTTATCTGCAAAAGCTTATGATTAAGTAAATCAGTTAATCACTAAAAAGCATTTATTAGTCTCTTACTTTGCTAGGCACTGTGCTAGGTACTGAAGATATAAAGATAACAAAAAAACATCCTTGCCTTCGAGGAATTTACATTCTATCAGGGGAATCGCTATTCGGCTTCATTTAACAAGTGTCTACCATGTACCTATGCATTGTGGGAAATTCAAAATAAGTTTAAAACACTGTCATACCCTCAAGGAACTTATAGCCTCACATAAAAGACAGATCATAATAGGTAAAGCAATGGAAGCTATAAACAAGTATCAGACTGAATCCTCTAAGGTGTAGGCAGTTAGGAAGGAGTGAAATTACTGCCAACCATATTAAATTGGGAGAAGGCATCTTGGAGGATATGGGTTTTGGCATAGACCCTCCCTCAAGAATAGGCAGCATTCAGAGAAGTGAAGGGAAAGAGCATCCTTGATGGTAGAAATATTCTGAATCACAGATACTTTCTTTCTTGGTATCAAGACATTAAGAAAACAATGCTGAGAAATACCTTCACAAAACTCTTAGCAACTTAAAAAAGTATTTAGGAAGCTTGAAAGCTCAGAATAGAACATAAATGCCTTTAAAAAATTTCTGTAATGATAGTCTTACTAGTTTCTCTCTTTTTCAATGGGGTAAGTGGTCTTATTAGCGTCTGTAGAGAAAAATATATCTCTAGGGTATTACCTTACTATGATCTACTTGTTCTGGTAATTGAAGAAGTCTCAGCATGCACAAAAAAGATTAAAGTTTGGTAGGTTGGAATTAGAGTTGAAGAAACTACAGTGCTTTGAAACAATAGTCTTTTCTACCTCCCTTCTATCTCAAAATCTGGAAAGAAAAAGCTCTAATTCACAAACTTTTCTTTAATGCACAGAATTGCAGAGGTCTTCCTCCCACTTGGGCTTGTAGGCCTTTGGAGAAGGGCTTATCCTGAGGTACATGCAGGCTTGAATGTAACTATATATTAAGTCATAATTAGTCTTTGCTGGTTTTTAGAATGTACTGAAGTAACTCATACAAGCAATTGGTGAGGGCACACTATTTCCACTGAGAGAAAAGATTATTCGGAAGATTTTGGGCAAGACATAATGATGTTTAAAAAAAAATTGTAGAATGGATTCCTATGCACTGCTTTGGAAACTTAAAGGACAGCCTCATAGTTTATAAAATAAAGATTATTTGGTGAACATGGGTTTGATATTTAATGTAGAGTTTTTATTCTTTAGATTTAATGACCTGGCATTTATTCTCTGACACAAATGATTGGGTTTTGTAAGCTTGAAGTTTTAGCATGCTACAATGGAAAAAAGTACTGTCTTGGGCACCCGGAGATGTGGGCTCTAGTTCTGGCTTTGTCATGACCTTCCTGTGTGACCATGAACTAGTTACTTTTCCTCTATGGGCCAAAGTTTTCTTAATTGTAAATATCTTTGTCCTAGATGATTACTGATGTCCCTTCTCACTCTCACTTTGTGAGAGAGTCTATGCATTTTCTTATACATTGACACTAGATAGTATTCCCATTACATGGAATTTGGTGCTTAGGACATCCAAATATACATGTCACCATGATGACATCAATGTTATCTAAATGGTGGTTTTGGGATGGGAAACCGAATTTGATAAATAGATGAGATAAAGACAGGGTAGTTTTCATTTCTATTAGTCCTTATAAGGCCCAACTAATGTTGAGGATCTTATTTAAATATTTTAAATCAAGTGTAAAGAGTACAGTAACTTTGTGTGCTAGTGGGAAAGTAAAGGTCATTAATTTCACCAGCACCGTTTGGCTTTTTGGTCTGAGTTGATTTCTGTGGAAACCAGTTCCATGATGGGTTTGAAGGAAATCCTTTTACCACTGTTTCTCTCAGTGCCTTTGTGGTTTTATTAAGTAGAGTTTCCAGGATGATATGAAGGGATCCAGACTTCTGACTCAGGAGTATGAGAAAAGTTAAAAGGAATATTTGCAACATACCTGAGAGTATGAACTGTAGTTCCAAGTGGTAGCAACAAAAAAGGTGTTCAAAAGGTGGACTTAATATGCTCGTGTTTTCTGCTAGCTAGCTTCTGGATGCAGGTGGCCAGAGTTTATATCACAAAAGGCACACAGGTAGCATTAAGAGTTATAAGCTGAAGAATTAGCCAATCTGCCCCCTATGGAGAAAAAGCCATGTCATAGCTGAAGTCTAGCACACAGCAGCTGAGAGTAGGGATGCCTAGCAGAGAGCAATTCAGCAGAAGCCAACTGAGAGCAGCACAATGACATTTCTATAGGGCATCAGCATCTCCTTGATGTTAGAGGTATGAGTTGCTCTTTACACACATGTTCATGATATGTATACCTTGTCCCACTGGTGTTGGTACAACCTGTAGCAGAATATAAGTATATATGGAAGGAATCTTTCTAGTTACTTATTTTATTATGCTACCTAATGAATGAATGCATCTTCTGGTTGGTCTAACAAAAGAAAACATGTGAGGGACACACATCAACTATAATTTTTGAGTGGATGATCACGTAAATTCCACTGAACTTAGAATAACTTTTTAAAGGTCCATGTTTGAGGGGCACCTTAGGTGCTTCACAGATTATAATTGTTATTCAATTCAATAACATTTATCATGCACCTACTTTGGACAATTTTCTATGTTAGGCACTGGAAGACAGCCAAATATAAATATGTCTATCCTTGAGTTTACAGGCTGGTTAGAGCCCCTTCCTACAAAAGTCAAAAGTACTAGACAATACTTAAAGGCTACTATGTGTAAAGTATTGTGAGAGATGATGAAATTTCAAAGATATACTCCTTGCTTAAAATATAACCATTATATAACATGATGAGTACTCTTTCTGTCAACCCAAACTACGGGACAAAAATTATCAGTGATTTTGAGTCAGTACCAGCAATGTCTAAGGGATGGTGGCTTACATTTAATACCCCCTTAACATGATAAAAAGGCCAAAACTCATCATCCTTTTGAAACTTATGATGGTATCTGCTATGAAGAAATGATTTTAATTGACATTTTTCATGCTTAAGGAGCTTAAATAGTTTTTCAAAATTTGGTTACCATTTGTTGATACTACTAGCTAACTTTGGCAGAAAGTAGATGGACTATCCTCTGATAAGATTAATCTTGGTGAAGTGGCCTATTAAACTAGATATTTATCAAAATGTTTTATGGGGGCAGTGGTTCATTATTTTCACTGTTCTCTGTACTACAGGGAACATTAGGTTTTAGAATAGGTCATTTTGAAAGTACTCTCTGTGATAAGAGTAAGACATTATAGATTGCCTCCAGTGACTTCGTTTGTTGCATGCTTTCAAATTAGAAATAAAGCATCCTTCAGCCTCATATCGGATTCATAGAATTCCAAGTGGAGGCAGAGTTATGCATAATATGCACACCTTTCTGCTAGAAGCAGTTGCTTTAAGCTGACTTTTAAGGATGCTTATTGATTGAGCTGTTAGTTATAGCAACATAAAACCTGAGAGTGGTCAGTGTTTTCTCTTTCTGTCATTGGGCACCTTGCAGGAACAAGAAGATACAGCATACTGAGAGAAATGTCTAAGTTATCTTGAAGGGGACAAGGGGAAATGGGGAAAACTATTGATTTCATCCCATAGCATCACCACACTGTGGGAGGATGTTTCACAGCTCATTAAGCTGGGTAAGCTTTAGGGTGACTGAGAGAAAAACAGATGAGTGTTAGTACAAGGGAATTTCAGTGTTTACATTTCCTTTTAGCTTGGCTATGAAGAAAAAGAGATGGAATGAGTTTCATGGTTTTTGATGAAAATTATTTGGTGTAATCATCAATACATTATTTCTTTCTACACCAGAATGAGTAGATCAGTGGATTGGATGGTAGGCATCAACTAAGATTCTTTGTTTCATAGGCCCCCAAATATACATGTTCAATGCTCTCAAATTTTAGTAAAAATAGGATATAACTAGATTGTAGCCTTGAAATTTTTTATCTTTGGAATTCCCATAATAACTCTATTAATATTGTCCTCTGATGTCTTATTGTACAATGGAGGTGACCTTGATTCTTAAAGGCTCCAAAATATAAACCCTGGTAGGTTATATTAAAATATAAAGGCTCACCTAGTGATGGACGTATGTCCTTTGTCTTAAGACAAATCTTCCTAAGCATAGAGAGATTCATGAGTAGAAAATTGGCCACTGGATTACATTTTTAGCTATAGTAATTTACAAAGGATACCTAATAAGGTGTAGAAGAGTTGAAATATTCAAGGGAGGATGGAGTATCCACATTAAGAAAGTATATCTATCTATCTAATCGATCTGTCTACCTATCATCTACATATACACATGTACAATATGCATGCATATGTAATGAATACATATGTGTTCATCTAAACATACATCTAATATACAAGAGTATACATGTATTTATATTGTTATCAATATTGATATTAATATAAATGTAAAGGACCAATCCTGCTAAGTATAAAGAGGTCTCACCACCATAAGACTGGCTAATCAGAGATGAATTCTTTGTCTATAGAAACTTATGAAACAAATGCAAAATGGCCCTAAGCCCTCTAAAATCATCTTCCACTTCTGCAGTATTTATGGGAGAATGTTGGAAAAAGGGCAAGAGAGTGCCAATAATTACAGTTTTTAGATTGTCTATAGCTATTTATAACTATTTGTGCTGTAAATGTGAAATATTTGTTCAACGACTCATGAGTGGACACACTATCTAGTGGAAAATGCTTAATTGCACCAGTTTTGCATTCTTCCCATCAATGAAAAAAGGAGACAAAAGGTGCTAAGGCTAAATGGAAAGATTGCTCACAGATTGTCCTCGAAGAGTCCTGTAAATTATTTGATGGAGTTGGTTTTATTGTACAGGCAAAGGCAATAAGAAATATCATTTAATGGGGCATTTGGCTATCTTATGTTGCAGAGCTCATGATAAATATTAAAAGAAAAACCATGAAGATAATTACGGCTTATATGTCAAACCTATTTTAGAGGACAAGAAGGTAAAGAAATTCTATGAAGGACTTTATCATACTCTTGAAATTAGATCAACATATATGTTGATAATGTGATGACTTCAATGCAGAGGGGGACATAGGGTAAGATACTGTAAAATCTGAAGTAAAATCTGGTTGATGTGCAAGAAATGAGAGGCAAAAGATATATGGATTATAAAGAAGCACTGCTCCTATACATCATGAATACCATCTCTGAGAAAATAAAGGGACACTGAAAATGAAAAACCAAATAACATTAAAAGAAACTGATTAAGTTTTAATGGGCAAGAAATAATCCAATACATATGATAGAGTTATTACTGAATTAGCTGTCTCTATGGTCAATCATGACTCGTTAGGGCAAACATCATATGACACTAAAATAAAGTGTTAAAAATTAGACAAATATATGACATTAAAGCAATTCCAACACAACCTATTTAAGTAAGCAGTGAATGCAAAAAATAATGGGAAATGGATGAGAGAATGGACATTGCCTCTGATTATAACCATTTTAAATAGAAGTTTGATAAAAATCTATTGCCATTATAGAATACCAGAGCAGCCTAGAAACTACCTTAGTCGGTAAACACTTAAATTCCTAGACAAGTGGAGGGATATGGCAGTGAGGATACAGGTTTAGAATATAAACTTGTTTATAAAATTTTATGGAAGATAGTGGAAGATTATTATATGTATTGCCTCACAAAACACTGAGAAGCAGTGAAGGATAAAAAAGTTTAAAGAAATCTTGGCGAGAAAACTAAACAATTCTTGCTAGGAGTATTTATGGATGAAACTGGAAGGTTGACAATAAATGGACAAAAAATAAAAGAGATTTTTAAGGGTTTTTATAACCAACTCTCTTCATCATGGAGCCACTATGTTTGGATCTTAGCAGTAAGACAATGAATGAATAAGAAGAAAGCAAAGTTAGGGGAAACAATTGCGCTATATTTACTGTACACAAAAGGAAGCCTGTGCTAGTTAATTTTGGGATTATTGAAGGAAATCATGTTGAGATACTCTTGGGGGTGTTGAAGGATTGATTCTTAAGACAAAAGATACTAAAAGTATAGGGAAATATTGGACCCTAATATAACCATAAAAAGACAGTAACTGAGAGAACATCAATGTTTGTCTACTTTCCTATCTATGTAAAATTGTATTAGAATAATCTGCACATACATTGATGACATCCTTGATGATGATATGAGAAGGAACCATGTAAGTTTTTGCAAATCATGTATTACAGGAGACCTTATCATTATAATCACACAATTGACTGTGGAGACATTTCAAGATCTCACTGTGCTTATTATTTGTTGTGTGTTAAAGGAAAAAAAAACCCAAAACCTTTGATCCACTAGAGCAAGATACCACCTTAAAGGTTCTGTTCTAAGAAAGTTTCCCAATGTATATTTCAAAATTATTTTAAAAAATCCTCAAAAAATGTATTGATAGATTTTTCCTATTATCATTCTTTGATAATTAATATAAATCAGGACACAAAATAAGGAGATAAATGTTTTCCAACGTTTCATAGGATCAAAAAGTTGAAGCTCAAAGAAATCACAGAAACTATCTTGTATAAAAATATCATCTTACAGATGAGGAAACTGAGGGTCAGAGACATTAAGGGACATTCCCAAGGTCACATAGGCAGTATGTGACAGGGATAGAAGTCAAACTAAGGTCCTTCTCTTTCCATTCTCTCTCACCATTATTTCCATTCTCTTCTCTCACCATTATTAAAGAGATCCAGCAGATTGTCTAACTCAGATGGCTTCCCTACAGATGCTATTCTGGCATGTTTTGGCAAACTACTGATCTCCAAATTCACCTGACTTTTTTGTATGGTCCAAGAGTTACGAATGTTTTTTACCTATGCAAATATAATAAAACTTTATTTACAAACAGAAACACCATTCTTAGCTTGCATGTCATCTGAAAACAGGCAGTAGGTTGTAGTTTGCTGACCCCTGTTCTACAGATGCTTTTGTTTGTGCATATTATCAGATTACATCAGACCCTGAAACATTGTCTGATCTCGTAAATTAGATCTGTCCTCACTCAAAAGAATATTCCCTACCTGTCCGCAATAGAAAAATCAAGTTAAAGGAGAGTGCCTATTGGTCCCACTATTATGTGAAGTTGGATAGACACACAGAGTTTGTCCAACAACACATACATGAGAGACATGATGCAAATGGACAATGGGCTGGATGAAGAATTAAACTGGTGCAAAACAGTCTGTATTGGCCTGTGGTGAATTGCACGGTGCCCTTAACGGCCTTAAGCTTCTTCCTGAAACAATGTTTCATGTTTTCAACTCCAACATACTTTGAGTGATGTTGCGTGGGCATGAGTCATGAACTACTACATCTCTGAAGAGTTGATGTTAAGAATCAGTTGCCCTCAAAGGGCAACTAAAAGGTACATGATAGTGTGTTACTAGGCTGTAATACATTGCAAATGAGGAATTACAAGGAATTCCTGCATAAACATCCTAAATTATTTCATCAGATCCTGAAAGAGACGGGCCAGTCACATAGCAAGAGTGATAGACAGCTAGGTAACTTCATTGGTATCCATGAAACATCAAATGGATCTGACAAAGTTGGATGGATCCCCTATGGTGGATTAATGAGAAAACATAGATGAGAATCACTCAGAATGAATTTATATAAATGGTGCCATCTGCATCATTGGAGAGAGTATCTACAGTGATGGAATTGCTGATCCATTTGTATATTTAAATATTTATCATATATGAAACACATTACATATACACGGATGTGCTTATATACACACGTATGTATGTATATACATACGTGTGTATATGTATGTCTGTGTATGTTTAAACGCATATACATATTGTAGTAACTTATGGGTTGGTTTCCCTGACTCAAGTTTCTGTCCACTCTAATTCATCCTCCGCTCAGATGTCAAATTGATGTTCTTAAAGTACGAGTCACCTAACCCCATGTCGCCTCTTCAATACAATAAACTCCAGTGGATTCTCCAGGATTTAATGTAAAATCCTGTATTTGGCCTTTAAAGATCTCCATAACATGTCTCCTTCCTACCTTTTCAGTTTTCTTGTATCTTAATCCCTTCCACTTACTCTGTCATCTAGTGACACTTGCCTTCTTGCTGTTCCTTGCTCACAATAACTGAAAGTTTCTACAGGCTGTCTCTCCTGCCTGGAACTCTGTCCTTTCTCATCTCTGCCTCCTGCCTTCCTTCAACTCTCAGCTAAAGTTCTTTTCTTTTGTAAGAAGCCTTTCCCTGTCTTCCTTAATCTTAGTGCCTTTGAGATTATCTCCAATTTATCCTGTTTAAATTTTGTCTGTACATAGTTGATTGCATGTTGTCTCCCCTATTAGATTATTAGCTCCTTGAGAGCAGGCACTGTTTTTGTTTGTTTGTTTTTTGGCCTTTCTTTGTATATCCAGCTCTTAGTAAAGTGCCTGGAACTTAATAAATAAATAAAAGGCACTTAATAAATGTTAATTGACTGACTGATATAGTATACATGTATATGTGAATGATATATATTCATATATTATATATATTCATGTATATGTATACACATGTATATAACTACTATACATACTATATCTATACCTAATATATATATATATTGTATGTATACTATATACATGATATGTGTACTATATGTGTAACATGTGTACAAGTATGTGTATTATGAATAATAACAATTATATAGTCCTTTAAAATTTTACAAGTACTTTGCATAATCTCATTTGGACTGCATAACAACCCTGTGAGGCAGTTATTGGTCCGGGATTGGAATGATGATTTCTTTGGTATTTGTTGTTATTGTTCAGTCATTTCAGTTATATCCCATTTTTTATGAACACATTTGGGGTTTTCTTGGCAAAGATACTGGAATAGTTTACCATTTCCTTCTCTAGCTCATGTTATAGGTAAGGAAACTGCAGCTTAGAGAGTTAAATGACTTGCCCAGGGTCACACAGTTAGTAAGTGTCTGAAGCCAGGTTTGAATTCAGGAAGATGAGTGTTCCTGAGTCCAGGCCTGGCACTCAATGCACTGCCCCACCTAGCTGCCCTTCACACTGGTATAGGGAACTCTTAATGAGGGAACTCCCTCTTGCAATAAAGATCAGCACCTTCTCTGGAACTTGAAGTCTTAAAGAGTTGCCTGGGATCTTGAGAGGTTAAGAGGTTTGCATAAGATCACACAGCCAATATTGACAGAAGTGGTTCTTCCTAACTCCAAGCTGGTTCTCCATCCACTATTCCTTATTGCACTATAAATATTTTTTTGTTTATGTTGTTGACTTAAGTTGTGTCTGACTCTTCATGACCCTATATGAGGTTGTCTTGGCAAAGATACTGGAGTAGTTTGCCATTTCCTTCTCCAGCTCATTTTACAGATGAAGAACTGAGGCAAATTGGGTTAAATGACTTTCCCAGGGTCACGAACCTAGGAAGTGTCTGAGGACAGGTATGAACTCAGGAAGATGAACCCTCCTGACTCTAGGCCCAGTACTCTGTCCACTGTGTCACCTAGCTTCCAACTACTATAAATATTGTCTTTATTCAGAAGATGAGGAAAATGAACTGAGAGAGTTTCAATTTCAATGATTTGCCTGTGATACTAGCTTGTAATGTTGATGGTGTGATTAGAATACAGGGCTTTCTGGCTTCAAACCCAAAACTCTATCCTTTTACCTTCCCTGACTCTCTTATAGGCACATAGGATAGAATCTTCATGTAGTGCCAGTACAAGGAGACAAGGACAGAATTCATAGAATATTTCTTGATATACAACAAAAGGAGATATGCAAAAACCATCATTGCCTATGTGAAGAATGTAGGCTGGCGCACAATTTAACCAAAATAGTTGATTTCAAATCCGTATAGCAGGGTTTTACCCTATAGGAACGCACATATAACTTCATTTATTCGCAACCTGCTCTAATTAATTTGGCTTCTTATTGAACACCAACTAAACTGGACTCCTAATAACCTGGATTTTGAAAGGTAGATATGTGAAGATATTATTCACATTGCCACATAACTCTTTCTTTCCATTGGTATTCATATTAGGAGGAAAGAGGGCCTGTGACTCATGTACTCCTCTTTTTATGCATAGATATAAAGTCATTAAGCAATTACTTCAGTCTCATTATAAGAAGATTGAGGAGTGTTGAGGCAACTTGTCTGATTACCAGTTTAGTGCCTGTGTATCTTTTATAAACTGCAGCATTTAATTTCATTCTTCCTCTCCCCACCCAATATAACATTGATTCCTTTTGTCTTTATTCCTGGAAAAAGACCCCTATTCCCACCTTGTTCCAGGTCAAGTTCTTTATTATAACAAATAAAAAGTGAGTAAGAAAAGTTCCTATTCAAGTAACTACATCTGACAGTATAACATGCTGGCTTAACTATGTTGCATTATCTCTTCTCTGGGAGCATAATTGGTTTCTTCAGTTGTTTTGTTTTGTTTTTTAGTACATCTCTTCCAGTGTAAATAATAAAGAAGACTCAATGGTCTTTTTTAAAGCCCAAAAGAACAAAAATGACATATAAAAAGAGTATGTTAAGGACACTAAAAGGAAATATAAGTAATGATGTTGTGGGAGTCTTCAACAGGGTTGATTTTATTCTCTTTTTGTTAGAAGATCCTAATGTAATTCATGAAAGGGTTGGTGGATTTGAAATAGGTTTTATGTAGGAAAGAAAATGAATTGGCCAGATGACCAGTGAGAATTCTTTTTTATACCTTAAGTTTAATAATTAAATGTTTCTAATGTGTTCTTATTCATTTAATGCTTTTTATTAATGTTTCCATATGGTAGAGTAGTGAAATTTTCCTTGACTATATAGGAGAAAAACTATTGAAATTTAAATTCTAGTGTATTCCCTTAAACGAGAAAGTATTTCAAATTCTTGGACGGGTATTGCATAATCACTCTAAATGTTTTCCATGGCAAAAATCAAAAACATTTAGTAAGAATTTAATTTGTGCTTGTGAGTTAAAAGAAAAAGTGAAAGGAATTCTGTCACTCCTGAAGGTTACAACTTAATTGGGGACAACATGCACACAAGTAGGGATTTATAAGATATGTAAAGAGTAGAAACAAGGTACTCTAGAGTAGAAGGCAGTAGCAGTAAGCAGGATTTGGAAAGTCTTCCTGCAGAAGGCAGCATCTGAACTGAGTCTTGATGGAAGCCAGAGATTTTAAGAGGTGGGCCAAGGAGGAGAATACTTATGCCTATGGCATGAGGATGGCCAGTGCAAAGATATGAAGATGAGAGATTGACTATTGTGTGTTGCAGACAGCAAGTAGTGTAATGTGACTGGACAATGTAGAGGGGGATAATGTGTAAGAATTCCTGAAGGATAGTATGAGTCTTCAGATTGCGAAGAATTTTAAATGGCCAACAGAGGATTTTATATTTCATCCTAGAGAGTCATTGGAGTTCATTGAGTGTCAGCGCAGGGGAGAATGTGACATGGTCGATGTGCACTTTAGGAAAATCATTTTTTTATTTATGTGGATAAAAGGTTAGACAGGAGAGACTTGGGGCAGGTGCCTAATTGGGAGGCTGTTACAGTAGTCTAGATAAGAGTTGATGAGGGCCTGAGTTAAGGTAGTGGATAAAGGGACATTTGAGTTAAGGTAGAGACAAAGGGACAATTGAGAGAGATGTGGTAGAAAAAGAAATGAAAACATTTGGAAAATGTTTGGATATACAGGGTGAATGAGATTGAGGAATCAAAGATGATAACAAGGTTAAGTACCTAGGTGACTCAAAGGTTGGTTTTTGATAGTAATAGAGAATTTCTGAAGATAATGAGTTCTGTTTTTGAAATGTTTAGTTTGGAATGCTTATGGGGAATCCAATTTGAAATGTCTGATAGGTGGTTTGCAGTGTTGGAGGTAGGAACTCAGGACAGAGACAAGGGTGCATAATTGCTATCCGGGTTATTATTGTTTTATATTTAGTATATATTATTGTTAGTATATATTATATTTATTATACAGACAGATAAAATAACTATATCTCCCAGATAAATAAAAACATTAGGATATTAGCTATCCTCCATGGACTCACTAAAGCATCCTTAGTACATCTCCAATAGCACTGAAGGATAACAGGGGTGATATGTATATTGTTCTTTTTTCTCTCTGATTTTGATTTCAACTCTCTATATTTTAAAAGCTTTTTGTTCCTGGTAACTTTGAGATTATGAGTTTTTGGTATGCCTACGTCTATTAAAAACTTTATCTTTAAGTTTGAATGGTTCAGGGAACCAAAGTTTTTGTTGACCAGGTTGCAGTGCAATTCATTGGCTGAATTCTCAAGGATATTTTGAGGTCTATTTTTGTAGTATGGGGACTTGTCATTCATCAGTTCACGAACTATAGTAAACTTATGATGTATAATGAAAGTCACCAAGTTATGTTTTGCTAGGTATTAAGTATTAACATTTTGGAGCCTACAATGATGCATTGCACTCTCTACTCTGTTTCTTTAAATAATCTACATTGATCACTAAGTCTAGCCCACTTAAGGATAAACCTTCAGTGATTTCTCATAAACTCCTTTGTTTCCATGAACAAATCTACATGACTCAGCCATTTGTTAAATACTTGTCGCTGTTGACATGTGTTTTGCTAGGTTCATGTGGATTTCATCCAGGGCAAGGCTTTTGGTTCTACTCTTGGCACTTAGTCATCTCATAGACTCCATCTGGAGGTAAGCCACTGCAAATTGCATTTGACAAATCCATTGGCACATACCTGCTGTCAGCCTTTATTATTGCTCAAAGAAGTGATTTCTACGTATTCTAAAAATATTTCTGTAGGCTTTTGACCTGTTTGTAATTTGTTATAATGATGTCTATCAATCTTCATCCTCTTTTTTGATGTGTGAGTATTATTTTTTCTAGGGCAGCTAAGTGACACAGTGGATAGAGCACTGGGACTGAAGTCAAGAAGACTCATCTTTGTTAGTTCAAATCTGGCCTCAAACACTTGCTATCTGTGTGACTCTGGGCAAGTCACTTAACCAGTTTGGCTCAATTTCCTCATCTGTAGAATGAGCTGGAGAAGGAAGCGGCAAACCATTCTAGTATCTTTGCCAAGAAAACTCCATATGGGATCATGAAAAGTCAGACATGACCGAACATCAACAACAAAATTATTTTTTCTGTAGCTGTTTTAGGGTGAGGGGTCCTATGTCTTGTTACCATGCTATGGATTTTTATTATAGTTCTTCACAAATCTGCTTTAGTCTGCTTTTCAATTCTGAAAGTATACATTAAGAAATGTATTGAATACTTATTAATTTCTTTTAATGTTTTCTTCACACTTATCTTTGTTTTCAGAATACCAACAGGTCTTTTAACTTATTTAACCATGGCTGTCTACATTGCATCTTTATACATGGAGTGGCTTGCCTGAAAGAAATGAAGCTATTCCTAGGTATCACCTTCATTCATTGGTTCAATCTAGTTTCCTGATTCAAGTGTGAAGCTTTATCTTTCCTTGGGGTCCATTAAGAATTTTATACTTACTGAGTCCAAATATCATCTTGATATCACCAAGAAAGATTCCATGAAATGAAGTTGCTATTAGTTTAGCTTTCCGTGGAGCCATATAACTTTATCTCACTCATATATAACAAGTGCTTGATGACATTTTTTTATTTCTTTCTTTTATTTGGAATCCATACTTAGTTATATTTAGGAGAAATGATAATGGATTTAAAGCTAAGAAGAACACAGTGGGCTTAAACTGTCTCTCTAAAAAATTTCATGTTTTATATTATACATTATTATATTATGCATAAAGTATATATGTTTTATATATGCATTACATGGATAAGCCATGAATGTGGAACTGAGTGGAAAGCTTTGGTATGACCAATAATGGCACTTTTTAGCAACCTGTTTGAAAATTACTGAATTGATATTAAGTTACCCTGAACACTCTTGGGACTTTTTGGCATGCCTCTTTTTCCTTCTTAGTCAATATATTTATTAGTTTTTATTGAAAGTGTTTTATAGAATTTTTTAGTGATGGAAGTTTCAACCTCATTTCATACTTAATGTAAGAAACTGAGGCCATTTAGGGAGAGCTCACTCTTCTAGTCATCTCATATTCTTCTAACATCTTCCCTTACTATTTCTTCTACCGAAGTCTCTGAAAAAGAAGTCACCTTTCTTCTTGCTAAAACCAGCCGCTCAACATGAATCTTTGATTCACCTCTTTACTTCTTGCCTAGAAGAGAACAGATAGTAAATGGTAATAGTAAATAAAAAAGTAAATATCAGAGCCAGAGCCAAGATTTGAACTTGTGTCTTCTGACTCCAAATCCATGCTTTCTATTCCTTCCCAATATATTTTGTCAAAGAGTTATAGAAAGTGTACTAAGCAGTTTAATTGGATCAGGTTAGAGGGTAATAAGATGCAAGTATAAGATGTGTATCTCATAAGTAACGACCATCTATATACTGTCTACCCTTTCTTTAATGGAGAAATTATTCCTATAAGCTCCCACTTCATTTTGGAAGAAACAATAAATACATACTTCATGCAAACCTCCTGACTCTGGTTGAGTTTAAGAGGGATGGTTTAATCACTTATATACTTTCTGGGAGCTGGATTTCTTCAGTTTGACTCAAACAGCTGTAGAAACCTACTACTCTGTTCAGTCATCAGCTCAACTGGTCAGAAATTCATCTGCTCTGTAGTGACCTCTAACTGCCTCACCAGACTTACCTTTACATATCCTTATGTATATAGTGGAGGCAACTTGCTGTCTTTCTCTAGCTGTGGGAAACAGACCATCTCTATTGCAGTGATCTTCCCTAGTCCCTACCTCTCCCACCACGCCTCACCCATCCGATTCTCTCAGATCTTCAAATTCAAAGGACCATTGAAGTCCTTGTGTTTTTCACATGGGCCCCTGTGGATTCACTTTCAATACTTACAAAGCCCTTGACTCAAAGCCTTCTGAGAAAGACAATCCATGGAGAGAAAAACAAAACTTTCCAGGCATAGAGTCATTACATGTGGAAGTTATTTGTTTTTAAAGGTTGTGTAGAATTGGATTATGAATCAGATTGGGCCTGATGTTTTTTTTTGCAGGGCAAATTTTTAATGGCCTACCCAGTTTTCTCTTCTGTGATTGGCTTATTCAGTTTGTCCACTACTGGTTTTTATTAGTTGGTCATTTTATTCTTTGATAGATAACCTTCCATTTCTTTTTGGTTCTAGAATTTAATGACATAGAACTTTGTAATCACTTATGATTCCTTGATGTCTTTGATCCTTGGTGTAATCTCTTATTTCTAATTTCTACTTTTGATGATTTCACAGAAACATAAAATTTCAGATTTGGAAAGGCCTCATTAGGCATATAGTTTATCCCATATTTGAACAATAATACTCTAAGTGATTAATAATATCCTAAGTGATCTAAGCCTGTAGGTGTACACAGAGCATGAGGGGAGTCTGCCAGTATACCTCTAGTACCCATTGTCCTTCTCCTTCCCCTCAGGTGTTTCTCTTCCCATGGTTCCTTCTCTATGATCCAATCTCTGTCTGAAGACAGCCATTAGGGAAGAACTCACCTTTCAAGGCAGCCAATTTATAGTCAGTTATGCTATAACATGACATATGACATATGTGTTTCTAAAAATCACTCAAGTAAAATCTATTTTGAGGTTGGTTGTTTTTCTTTGGTTTCTGTTAGTTTGTTGCTTTGTTCCTTTACTAAGTTATTAAAATGCTGATGTAATTAATTAATATTTTGTTCTTATTGATAGGCTTTAGGGATATAAATTTGCCAATGAATACAGCTTATGCTGCATTTTGATGTATCTATATTTTCATTATCTTTGAAACAATTGATATTCATTCTGTTTTCATCCAATCATTATTTCCTATTTATTTATTTACTGAATCATTATTTATGACTAATTTTATTGCCTAGTAGTCTGTAAGAGCATTATGTTAGACCTTTAATTTTCTACTTGGTTTATATTTTTCCTTTGGATTGAGTATTTCTTGTGTGTTAAAACCACACAATTTATTTTTATTTTTTTAATTTAAGTTATTTACTTTTAGTTTTCAACATTCACTTTTATAAGATTTTGGGTTCCAAATTTTTTCCCCTCCCTGCCCTTCCCCTCCCCAAGATGGCATGCAATCTGATATAGGTTATACTTGTACAATCATATTAAACATATTTCCATGTTGGTCACATTGTGAAAGAAGAATCAGAACCAAAGGGAAAAACCACAAGAAAGAGAAAACAAAAGAGAGAGAGAGAGAGAGAGAGAGAGAGAGAGAGGGAGAGAGAGAGAAACAGGAGAGACAGAGGAGAGAGAGAGAGAGAGAGAGAGAGAGAGAATACTATGTTTCGATCTGCATTCAGATTCCATAATTCTTTCTCTGGATGTTGATAGTATTTTCCATCATGAGTCCCTTGGAGTTGTCTTAGATCATTGTATTGCTGAGAGGAGCTAAGTCCGTCAAAGTTGATCTTTGTACAATGTTGCTGTTACCGTGTGCAACATTCTCTTGGTTCTGCTCATTTCATTCAGTATCAGTTCATGTAAGTATTTTCATATCTTCTGAAATCTGCCTGATCATCATTTTTAAAAATTAATGATCTTATTTTTAATTTTTTTGGTGGGGGAATGTCCCTTCTTTTAAAAAATATTTATTTAATTTTAGTTTACAACATAGTTCCACAAGCTTTTGAGTTCCAAATTTTCTCTCCTTCTCCCTTCTCCCCTCCTGCCTCCCCAAGATGGCATGCAATCTGATATAGCCTCTACATATACATTCATATTAAACATATTTTTAAGTTAGTCATGTTGCAAAGAAGAATTGTAGCTAATTGAATGAACCAAGAGAAAGAAGAAACAAGACAAAACAAAATAAAAAAAAGAGAGAGCAAATAGTATGCTTCAATCTGCTTTCAGACTCAGTAATTCTTTCTCAGGATGTAGATAGCATTTTTCATCATGAGCCTTTTGGAGATGTCTTAGAACCTTGATTTGCTGAGAAGAGACAAGTCTATCAAAGTTAGTCATCACAAATTGTAACTGTAACTATGTGCAATGTTCTTCTGCTTCTGTTCCCCTCACTCAGCATCAGTTCATATAAGTCTTTCTCAGGTTTCTCCGAAGTCCAGCTGCTCATCATTTCTTATAGCACAATAGTATTCCATTACATTCATATACAACAACTTCTTCAGCCATTCCTCAATTGATGGGTATCCCCTCAATTTCCAGTTCTTTGCTACCACAAAAAGAACTGCTATAAATATCCTTGTACATGTGGGTCCTTTTCCCTCTTTTATGATCTCTTTGGGATACAGAACTACAAGTGCTATTGCTGGATCAAAGGGTATGCACAGTTTTATAGCCCTTTGGGCATAGTTCCAAATTGCTCTTCAGAATGGTTGGATCAGTTCACAACTCCACTAACAATGCATTAATATTCCAATTTTCCTAAATATTCTCCAACATTTATTACTTTCCTTTTCTGTAAAACCACACAATTTAAAAACCATTGACAAACTTTAATTTTATTATTGTAGACATGAGACTGAAGTCCAATGAGTGAACATATTGCTAGAGGAGCTGATTCATACCTGTCTTGACATTCTTGTTATAAACAAAACCAGAGGAGGGAAGAAATATAAAGCTAAGTGGAAGGGTAGCTCAGAGGGCCCTTTTGCAGAAGTAAAGCATTGATAAAATCAGACAGCCAACTCCATTTATTAAGTGCCTAATATATGCCACCACAAGACCTAATCTACTCCAAATGTGTGCTGTCAAGCCATTTATATGAAATTTTTGCTCCTGGAGTGAAAATTGAAACATGACTTTCAGGTGCATACTAAATAGGATGAATTTGGAAGGGTTCCAGGCTCAAAGACAATCCTAGATTTGGGACACAGGCAAAGGAGGACAACATGAGAAAAATGAGCATCTAGATAATATGTAGAAGGAGGGAGAAGGAAAGGCTAGAAGAATGGGATGAGAGGACCAAAAAGAGAAATTCTACCTACCATATTTCCCCATGTATAAGATGTACCCCTTTTCAAAAAAAATTTGGGGTCTAAAAACTGGGTGCATCTTACACAGTGGTTGTAGATTTTTTTACTTGTATTTCCTGATTTTTCACACTTGTTTTTGTGCTCATTGTTTCGCATTTGTGACTGCTATATTAAGTTATGTTTTGCCATGCTCTGCCCAGAAATGGCTCAGAAAAGATTTTCATATAGTGCTGAATTCAAGTTAAAAGTGATCCAATTTGCAGAAGTGAATGGAAATCATGCTGCTGAATGTAAGTCTGGTCCTCCTCCAACTGAGAAAACAATCAGAGACTGGCTAGGGGAAGAAGAAACCCTACTGAAAACGTCACGGCAGAAGATGTCCATGAGGGGCAAGTCAGCGAAATGGCCTGATTTAGTGAGGGAATTGAAGATATGGATTGAAGAGCAAAGGGTAATTGGAATTCCTGTGCCCACTAAGATGGTTCAGCATGAGGCAAGATTGCCGACGAAAAAGAAGTTATTGATTTCAAAGGAGGACACGATGGGTGCTTCAGGTTCATGAAACATAATGGACTAAGCATGTGTACACACCAGACTTGCCCAAAAGATGCCTGAAAGCTATGAGCAGATGAATAAAATTTGAGTTCAATAATTTTATGTAATACATTTCTTTTTTTCAAATTTCGGGCCCCAAAATTAAGGTGTGTCTTATACATGGGGAAATATGGTAGTTTACAATTTTGTCTGGGGCCTGCTCTGCTTCTTGGGATAAATTTAGATGCCAAACAAACTTAGAAATTTATAAATGGGCTAGGTCAAGCAAGATTTTCCTTAAGTCTGGTTCCTTATCAGGCTTGGCTGCTGGTAGACTGGGCTGGGCAGAACATTCTATGGATTATCATTGCTGTACTTCTGGTGGTTTTTCTGCCTTGGAAATTCACAAAATCATAATTCGGTCCGTACTATCTCTCATTCTCCTAAAATCAGGTAAGGATAGCTACAATGGGGACAGAAAAAAATACGTGCCATGTGTTCGTGGCCACATGTGAGCCCAAGTTGGGAGATCAGGCAGTTGCAGTAGTGATAGCTGCTGCTGTTACCTCTCTCTTCACTCAGATGCAGTTATTCTTCTCCCCACTTGAAAACCACCAAGGAAGAGAGAGAAATTTTTTTTTTCCTTTTGTACACGGTAACTTCCAAATCAGGTCCAGGAAATAGAGAATTCCTGCACATACATCTGAATGCAGAAAGTGCCAAGGCTCAATATGGGTTGGTACCAGGAAGAACGTGCTCTAAGGACTGGGCCTTTAGTGAACAGTTTTCTGACACATGAGTATTTAAATGCTTTTTCCTATGGATTTAAGATTGAAGTCTTTTCTCAGTCCTTATTCATTCTTCTTGATTTATATGTAGTATTCAATATTGCCAACTACCTTGTCCCTCTGAACGTGCTCTCTTATCTGGATTTTTTTGTAACAAAATTTTTGCTTGTTTGTCCTACCTATCTGTTCCTTATCAGCCTCTTGACTACCATCTCTAATAGGCCTCCGAATTGTGATTATCTCACAGTTTTCTCTTGTGCCTTCTCATTTTCTCATTATATACTCTTTCATTTGTAGCATCTTCAGTTCATATGGTTTAATTATCACCTCTGGGATGATGACCCTCAAATTTACACTTCTCACCTTATTCTTTTTCTTGAATTCCAGTCCTACATTGTCAATAGTTTATTGGACGTTTGCAACTAGACATCCAGTAGAGATGTCAAGCTTAACATGTCCAAAACCAAAATCATAATCTTTTCTTTCAAAACTTACCTCTTTTATGAACTTTCTTATTTCTTTTGAGGATACACCAACCTTCTCAGCACCAGGTTCACAACCCTAGTTTAGACCTTCATCACTTTTTACCTGAACTATTTTAATAGCCTCCTTCTTGGTCTCTTTACCTTAAGTTTCTCACTTCCCCAATCAGTGCTTCACATAACTGATAAAATGATTTTCCTTTAGAACAAATCTGACTATGTAATTCTCTTAAACACTAAATCTCAGTCAGTCTTTTACCAAGCAGCTCAGAAAGCTGTTTGAAGTTCATGTATTAAAATAGGATAAATGTTAACTTAGTTATCAGCAAGGTCTATAGAAGAATAGAATTATTTAGATTATAAAGACAGAGTTGTTGAAAACAGAGCAATACTATATGCTAATAGTTCTGATACTAGTTCTGCCTCAGTTTCAGTTGAAATCCAGGGCTTTTTTTGTTTCTGTTTCTGTATGGATGCTTGGGAGATGGCCAATACTGCCAGCTTGGATTAGGAAATCTGCCAAGTCTGAGAATGTACCACTTCCCTTGCATTGGGTCCTTTTCATGTCTGGGCCCTACCGGATGTCGTATAACCTAGGCAAAGGATTTTGTTAAGCATGAAACAAAGTAATCCATATGTTCTAGCTACCTATGTGTCATGATCATGTCCATCAGTATACCACCATGTCTCAGTGTCTTGTAATGCTATCTACAGGATTGACTTCTCCTTAGAAACCCCAGCTACTCCTATGGACCTCCTTCACCCCATATGTCTATATAGATCTGGCCATAGTCTATTTATAGCTCCCTATTAACTGCAGGACCAAATACTAACTTTGTTTGCCATTTAAAGACTTTTACCACCAAGTTCCAACCCAGCTTTATTGCACTTTATTTTCCTTTATGCATACTCCAGAGAAGCTGATATTCTGGCAGCTCTTCATACATGGCTTTCCATTTTTTGACTCTGTGCCTTGTGCTGGCTATTCCCTATGCCTAGAATATATTCTTTCCCCAACTCCACCTCTCCAAATCCCTAATTTTCTCTAAGGCTCAGCCCAAGTGATACTTGCCACATGAGACTTTTCTTGATTATCCCTAGGTGCTAGTGCCTTCCTCGGCCCCATTCACCTTATATTGATTTTGTATCTATTTTATATATTCTTATAGATGTGCATGCTGTTTCATTTAGCTAGAATATAAGTTCCTTGAGGACAGGGCCTGTTTTTACATTTTTCTTTGTATTTCTAGCGCATTGCCTGGCACATAGTATGCACTGAGTTAATGCTTGCTGATTGATCGATTCATCACTCTAAGTTTCATTAACATTGGAAAAGTAGGTGTATTTTTTGCTTGTCCCATTAAGTTCTCTAAAACATCAGTTCAGTCTAGTTTAATACTGTTTGTCTCCCTGTTTTTTTTTCTTGTTTATCTCTTTGATAGATACATAAAATGCACTGGAAATGAGGTGGAAAAATCTCCTATTATTATTTTTTTTAAAAAAACCTAAGTCTCTTGTAAGGCTATGAGGTTTTCCTTTATGAATTTTGCTGCAGCTATTAGATACACATATATTTGATTGATATATTCTCATATTTCAAGAAAGCTATTAGGATATAATGTCCTTCTTTGTCTCTTTCAATATTTTTTGGTATGAGTTTGGCTCTATCCAGATGTTGCTAGCTATTTGTTATTTGGCACTACCTCTGTGGGCTAGTGATCTAAATGGTGTATATGCTCAGTCCAAGAATATTGATCACAACCCATCCCTGTCTTCCCATCCTGTGTAGCTCTTGTCCATGTCCTTCCATAAAAGCTCCACAGATTATCCACCTAATTTGCTGGGAACCTTTCTCTAGATGTCTTGATCAATCAATTGGTGAATAAACATTTATTAAATGCCTACCATTTTCCCGACATTGTGCCTAGTGCTGGGGATACAAAAGAAGGCGAAAGACAGTCCCTGCCTTTAAAAAACTTACAGTCTAATAGGGGAGATGCAAACAAATATATAAAAAGAAGATTTTTACAGGATAAATAGGAAATAATTAACAGAAGGAAGGCACTAGAATTAAGAGGGGTTAGGATACCTGCTTTCTCCATACTTATTTTTCTCCAACTATCTTAGTTGCCAAATCAAAGGGCCTGTGAGCCTGTAGCACATCCTGTGGCAGGTGAGATTTTAGCTGGGATTTAAAGGAAGCCAGAGAAGTCCGTAGGCAGAGATGTGGAAGGAGAGCATTCCAAGCATGGGGGAACTGTCACACAAAGGGTCATAGCCTTGCTTGTGGAACAGCCAGGAGGCACCAAATCAAAGATTTGGTTGGTGGGGAAGAAAGTGTAAGAGGATTGAAAAAGTAGGAGGGGGTTAGGTTATGAAAGGCTTTGAATGCCAAACAGAACATTTTGTATTTGATCCTAGAGATGATAGGGAGCCACCAGAGTTTACTGAGTGTGTGTGTGTGTGTGTGTGCGCGCGTGCGTGTGTGTGTGTGTGTGTGTGTGTGTGTGTGTGACATAGACCTGCACTTTGGTGGCTGAATGGAGGATGGGTTGAAGTGAGGTAGTACTTGAGGTAGACAGACCCACCAGAAGGTGATTTCAGGAGTCCCGATGGGAGATGATGAGGGCATGCACCCTCATCTACCCTGGTAGTGTCAGGGGAGAGAAGGGAGAGTATTTGAGAAATGTCCCAAAGGTGGAATTGACAGGCCTCAGCAACAGATTGAATATAGGGGGTGTGAGAGAGAGAGGATGACTCCTAGGTTCAGAGGCTCGGGGACTAGGAGAATGGTATTGCCCTCTGCAGTGATAGGGAAGGAGAGAGCGGTGGGGAGAATTTAGTGGGAAAGATGAGTTCTGTTTTGGACATGTTGAATTTAAGATGTCTATTTGACATCCAATTTGAGATGTCTGAAAGGCAGTGGAAGATAAGAGTTTGGAGGTTAGCTGAGAGGTGAGACAGGATAAGTAGATTTAAGAATTATTAGCATAGAGATGGCAATTAAATCCAGTAGAGTCAATAAGATTACCAAGTGTAGTATAGAGGGAGAAGAGAAGAGGGCCAGGACAGAACCCTGAAGGACACCTATGGTTAGAGAATGTGACCTGGATAAGGATCCAGCAAAGGAGAATGGGTAGGAGTGATCAGATAGGTAGGAGGAGAACCAGGAGATAGTAGTGTCTTCCAAACCTAGAGAGGAGAGAGTATCAAGGGGGACAGAATGATCAACAGTGTCAAAGGCTGAAGAGGTATCAAGGAAAATGAGGACTGGGAAAAGGTCGGTGGATTTGGCAATTAAGATCATTGGCAATTTTGGAGAGGGCAGTTTTGGTGGAATAAGGCCAGAAGTCAGATTGTAAGGGGTTAAGAGGAGAGTGAAAGGTGAAAAATTCTTGAAATAGTGAAGGTACCAATAGAGTATGCAGGTTGCCCATTAGTTATCCTCCTCTCTAATTATATAATTGGTCTACCTCCTTTTTCAGTCATTTCTCCCTGATAATATGCTTTATGCTTCTTCTACACAACTCTTCATTCATAATGTATTTCAATCTACTGTTTTCCACCATTAGCCGTTTCTTTGCCCTTCAACTAACACTCAGTTTTTATTCTTCTGAGACAGCAGTATTCAATGACACAGCTTTATACTGTCACCAGAAGAATAGGGATGTTGAGAAGATGGACCCTTGTTTCAGGTAAAAATCTAGGGTCATTAAAAGAATTATGTAATATATCAAGCACCATAAAATATCCTCTTTCTTTCTGTCTAATTCTGAAAACAGTTTATTGCTCATCTTCACTGTTTGTCCAAGATCAATGTACTTATGGATCAGCTCTATGGATTGCCCCTACAACTGCATATCAAAATCTGGACAAAGTACACCCTTCATCCACTTAATTTTTCCCATATGCATCATTATACCTAACTCTTTTTGACTGATGTGTTCATCACTTAAGAGTATCAGCAGTGTTATAGAGCTTGATATCATCAGAGCAATATTAGAATCAAATAGGAACTTCTGAAATATTCTATAATTTATAGGAGATCCTCCTTAGATTTGGACTCTGCATTGGACATCGTGCCAGTGGAAAACTCTTTTCATGAGCAATATCTCATCACGCTCTGCCTTGCTAGATATTATAGACATTGAACAAAGTTTTTTTTCCTATTGCTACATTTCCCATTTCATTTCAATTCAGATCAACAATTCAAATCAAATCGATATTTATTTAGCATTTGTTGAGACCTTTCATGCTCCCACCAGTTGTTAGTGCTTCTCCCTCCACATTAATTTGTATTTGCTCAGCATGCATTTTGTATATACTCAGTTATTTTATAGAATATCCCCCTCTACCCTGGTAGAATGCAAGCTCCTTGAGGACAGATATTCCTTTTTTTTGATCTTTGTATACTCAGCACTTTGCATAGTTGCCAAAAAATCATACAGTAATTATTATTATTTCCTTCATCCCTGCCATCCTTTCTTCTTGTTTTCCTCCCTTCCCTCCCTCCCTCTTCTTTTTTATTTCTTACAAATTATAGAATGCCATGGTATCAGAAAAAATCAAAGCTGAAGGTGAGCCAATAGGCAATGGTGGGTGTTAAGTGTAGATGGGTTTCGATCTTCACAGGTGGAAGGAACACTCTCATAGATGAGAGCCTTATTCAATAACAGCAAGTCTTCACTTGCTAGAGCTATGACTTGACTCTGCTTAGAACTCATACTGAAAATACAACAGTTGCCAGTTCATACCACTTCCCCCACAGGGCCATAGTGAGAATGGTGTTTTGTAAACTGCTAAGTATGTAAAAATTGGAGCCACTATTATTTGTAGTGCAATAAAAAATAAATGTGAAAATAAAGGACTGTAAGTAGCACTCACTTCATTAGCCTTTGGTAACCAAATGTATTTTCTAAGAGTCAATTTGCAAATAGTAGTTTGTGGCATGATTCAGAAAATGAATATCATTTTATAGCTATATTTGTGGAAGAATAAAACTAAACATCCTTATTGAAATCTAGGATGAATTGAAAGGTTGGTCAGAAACCTCAAAAATGGAATCTTAATTACAGGTATTATTTCAGGCTCTCTGGACTTGTCTCTTCTTAATCCTGTCAAGTCTTCTGATCAGGCTGATGGAGTCACTAATAGTGCTTTACCTCTCACTGGGTCATATTCCGTTTTGCTTGGCAGTATTGAGTTTTATGAATTTTAATGGTTGCTATTAAGCTTTTAAATAAAAAAGTGCCAACAAGAAACTATAATAACAAATGACTGCCTGGACACATGGGACTCAACTTTCCGTATGGATTGTCCTATAGCCAAAAATCAGATAACTATAGGCTTCAAATAACAGTCAAAAATTTAAGACTGCAAACTTCCATATAATCCTCTCGCCTGGTATCCTGGGGTGTATGCCTGCTCAATGGTGGTATATTACCTTGTATTGTAGGTTAAACTTCAAATTCTGAAGTCCAAGTTCTTAAAATAAAGTCTCCAGAAATGAAAACATTTTAAAAGGCCAAAAATAAGTTTGCTATTTTTGGTCCAGAATATTGCCTATTTCATTTATTATTAGTTTTTAATATTTTAATAATAATAATGATAATAATAATAATAATACCTGACAGTTACATAGGGGCAGCTAGGTGGCACAATGTAGTGAGTATGAGTGTAGGACCTGGAATGAAGAAAATCTGAGTTCAGTTCCAGGCTCAAACACTTACTGGCTGTGGGACCTTGGGCAAGTCATTTAACTTCTACCTGCTTTAGTTTCCTCATCTGTAAAACAGGGATAATAAAGGTAGCTACTTCCCAAGGTTGTTGTGAGGATCAAATGAGATAATATTTATAAAGTGTTTAGGACAGTGCCTGGCACATAGTAGGAGCCATACTTGTTTAATTGTGCATTTATTATTATTATTTAGCTTTAAAGTTTGAAAATCACTTTAATGCCTTATCTCATTTGGGCCACACAAAGATGTACTCTTAAGGAGGTGCAACAGACATCATTTGCCCCATTTTACAGATGAGGAAACTTAGGCTTGGAGAATTTATGTTGTTTATCCATTGTTACATAGGTAGTAGGTGTCATAAGCAGGATTGGAATTTGTCATCCTTTCTCAAAATTCAGTACTCTAGCCACTACTGTATTATCTATTTTATTGCCTTTTATATGTCCACAAAGTATATAAGAAGGCTTTTTGTACTTTGTCACAACTAATTAATTCCTTATAAATTTGTGGTGAATTATGTTGAAGTTAGTCTTTTTAGAGTGTTCATATTTGTATTCTGTGTCACTGATAAATAGACTATATCGTAACAAAGAATATGAAGTATAATTTTTTTCAGATTGATAAAACTCATTTAATCACAGAGCGCCTTTTAAAATCACACCATTTAACTATAGCAGGATTCACCATCTTCAGCCCAGTATTTATCTCCTCAATTCTTTTTTCTGTTTTTCATGTATCCATTACTTCAGATAGTTAATTCTCTTTAATAGCTTCTAATGTTTTTCCCATCCACTATTAAACGATCTTATGTTAATTTACATTTGCAATGAAATGTAGGGCTTCTGCTTATTCACTTGAAACCCATGAACCAAAACTGTAATGTGACTTCTCTGATCGAGACCATTATTTCTATATCTAGCATAGTTCTATTTTTAACTTGAATGGTAAAAGCAAAAACTTACAGAATCAACTAAATGGAGACTGAGGTGTTAGTAGTAAATTTACAAAGTACTGAATTTCATTAGATTTAATTCTATATTTTTGATTGAAGGCTAAAGTTCATGTATTACAGTATAATAAATAAAACAATGGATGTTTACTGAGTATCAACTGTGTACATAAATCTTATGCAAATAAAATGTGATGCCTGCCTTTCTGGAGCTTACCTTCAAGTAAGGAAATAGGTCACCAAATAGACATAGTTTCTTTTATTTTATCACAGATAACCATGCAGATGTGAGGAGATAAATGAAAGAGGGCCAGCAAACTTTTGTTGCTGGCAGATATGCACAAAAATAAAGGAATGTGGATCTAGGGATAGAGGAAGATGACCATGTGTTCCTTATTGGGTTCAAAGAACAGATTTAGTCTTAGATTGGGATATTCTATTACCTTTTGTTGGCTTCTTCACTGGGAGTATTGTGCCTTATACCTCTAAACTAGTATTGTGGCTTATATCTCTAAACTAGTCATTAAAACGGCTGTACCTCAGAAAGAGTAGACAACAATTACCAGATCCTGGATAGTTTAGATCTGTGGAACAAATTATAAACAAATTATAAAATAAAGCAACTTGACTACCGTGATACCAAAGAAAACAGTAGAGGTGATACGATGGAGAATAGAGACATTGATGCCAAGCATGGCTATAACATACTCAAAAGAGATGATGTACCCAGAAGAGAGAAGACATATGAGTGTAGAGACAAATTCAACAGAGCAGATTGGCAGCACTGCTGAATAAGCGGGGTGTTGCTCTGGCTACGTGTGTCCCTTGGCTACACAATTTCTTGGTATGTGCCTGATAATACATATTTCCTGGTCGTATATATTTTTACATGTGTATTCTCTTTTTGTATGTGTTTTCTGGTCCCACATGTCCATTACATGGGTACTTTTCTTCAATAGCAGTATGGCAACTTGTGGGAGAATATATTTCATGTGCGTAAGAGGGGCAGTCTTTAGTCTTGTCACTTTTTTGCTATGCTATTTTATTAAATGCTTTTCATTTTGAACAAGTGTGCTTTGGCTGACTGCTAAAAATAAACACACTGATAGAGGTTATGGAGTATTGACTCACAGAATGCCTCAAATCTGAGGTAATGTTTCTAGTGTCTCATACATAAGGGAGGACTTTAGGTGCTATAACTGTAACAGTATTTTCATTAGAAGTATAAGAGTGGGATAACATGGTAAAGTGAATGGTATTCTGTATTTGGAGTCAGGAAGACCTGGGTTCAAAGCCTATCTCTGAGAATTACTAAGTATATGGCCATGGGGAAGTCACTTGACCAATCTGAGCCTCAACTTTCTTATCTGGAAACTGGGATTATTAATACTTGTATCTATTAGGTTGATTGTGAGATTTGAGAGATCATGGTTCTAAAGTGTTATGCAAACTTGAAAGTGTTGCATAAATGATAGCTGTAATTATCAGAGACCTATAAGAGAAAGTGCTATGATTGATTGGAGCATAATAGGTGCTGCCAATTGGAGGGAAAGGAAGGGCAGAGAAATCAGAGGTTAGTAAAATACTACTAAGTCTACATATCCAGCCTTCATTTCTCTCCTGAGCTCCAGTCCTTAATCTTTAACTACGTGCTGAAATTTCTACCTGGATGCCCTACTGGGATCTCAAACATATTAAATCTAAAACAGTATCCATCATCTTTTCCCTAAACCAATTCTTTCTGGTAGGAGGTCATGGATCAAGATCCAAAGCAGATGGGAAAGAATTTTATCATTGGGAGGAGAATAAAATTAGACACATCATCAGAGACACAGGGAACTTTCTACTATGTAGAATTACTTCTTTTTCTACTACTCCCACAGGAACTGACATTTCTGAGAGTGAGGGAGAACCTCCCCCCCCCCATCCCCTAAAAAAGGGAGAGAAGGGAAAAATCTACAAGCACTAGTATAGAAATTGTTTAGAAGAGAGAACTCAAAATTGTTATTTTAGAAGCTTTAATTCCATGAGGAACATAGAGAGATTAGAGAAAGAATAAGTCTAAAGACTTTGAATCAAGAAATAAAAGTTTAGAATAGACAGAAAGGGGAGAGAATTAATGAAGCAAACAAGGTAAAGGAATCCTTCTTGGAAAAAGTACACAGAAAATGAAAAACAAAAACAACCCTAATGAATAAAATAAGTTAAAAGGAAGGAGAAGAAGGCTGATTTTAATTAAGTACTTAACTGAGAAAAAAGAAAGAGGGAAGAATTAGTTAACTAAATAAAAAGAAGAAAGAAAAAGGAATAAATAAGGTAAGTAAAACTCTAAAACTAGGGAAAGGGGTGATATATATGGGAGGGATTAAGAAGGAGAAGAAGGCTTTTGAGAAAGAGATTACCCTAATGGAGATTAAGCAAAAAATGACTGAAGAGACAAAGTTCTGTCTTAAAAGAGAAAAGGGAAACAAAAAAGTTTTAGTTCATAAAAATCAATATTAGATACACAAATGGATAAAAATAAAACTCTTCTAATACCTTTAAAGGTGGATATATTAAACAAGTCAAAAAGATGAAAGAGAGTGACAGTTTCAAAAGAAAACACAGCCTCACAATCTGGTGCTTATAAGAAACACAACCAAAAAGCAGAGACAAACACAGAATAAAAATGAGATGTTAGGACAAACTTCACTGAATAAGGTAAATCCAAAAAAGCAGGAGGCAGAGAGAATTCTGGGAAGATGGAGGAGTAGGTTCGAAAATTCCAATCTCTCAAGATTTTCCCCCACAAAAGAGATAAAACAGCACCTTAGGGCAAATGAGTAGGGGTAAAAAAATAAGAATAGGGGAATGACAGGGATCTTCTTGGGACACTTTGAGAAGATCAGAAGAAAAATCCTAGGATGAAGTTTGGTCCCTCTGAAGAGCAACAACCCCAGGCTAGGGTCCCATCCATTTTAAAAGCAAGCCCTGGAGTTTGTTGGTTTGAAAGGCTTCCTCTGGCCCAATGTGACCAGAATGGCCTTTGTTTTCTTTGGGTGGCTCAGATTATCTCATTGGGTGCTGGGCCTGGACACATGGGCAGGAAGCCCAGAGACCCATGCCTGTGAGCAGAGAACTTCCTGTGTGATGAGTCATGGGGCTGGCTGAGGGGAGGTGTTGACTCCAGAGCCATGCCCTATTGGGTGTTAACCTAGGGGAAGGGGCCAACTCAAGAACCAGTCAGCCCTGGTCATTCAGGCGGTGCTTGATGATGTCAAAAACTCTATAATATAGAGGGGAGAAGATGGCTTGAAGATTCCTCTTTCCTTTTCCGGTTGGTGTGGGAGCAGTGGCAAGCATGACTCTGGGCCAGCCCTTGCTCTTGGGCTGAGCCCAGATGTTGGCAACTATGAATTGTATTGGGTCTGTCTGTTGATATTTGTAATTTGTTTGTATTTTGTTTTGAAGTTCATGGTACTGGTTTGTTTCCCTCGAACTAAATGAATGTTCTGAACTTCAGGGTGCTGGCTTTTTCCCCTGAAGTAAGTGAATGAATCTGTATTTGGTCTGTCTCTTGATGCTTGTCTGTATGCTCCCCTGAACTAACTGAATGCTAACTGAATGCTGGTGTTTTTCCCCTGAACTAAATGAATGTTGTCTGTATGCTAACTGAATGCTGGATTAAAGTAAGCTGGTCAACCCCTTCACTGTGTTTTCCTTGTTTAAGCAGATAAAAAGAACCTGTGCTTTCCTGGCATGCCAGCAGCCTCCTGGGTGCTGGCTGTGGGGGGATCTCATGCCCCCACAGGAGCTGCTAGCCAGATTATTGAAACACCCAACCACAGGAACTTTTACACAGGAATAGTGAGGGGAGTTGGGCGTCTGAGCCCTGGAATATCAAAGATACCTCTGCTGACAAGGAAGACAAGGAACACCAGACCCAGCTGTGGCTGCAGAGAGCAGCAGGGGCAAGAAGGAACCAACACACTCCAGGTGAGTGTAGAAGCAGTGGTGCAAAAAGCCCCTGGCTGTGGGCACTTATAAGCGGTTGGAGATTTGGCTTTGATTCCAGGCTAGAGGGGAGAACTGAAGATCTGGGGCAAGAGGCACCATCTCCCATACCCCCGGGCTAGAGGTGATTACAAAAATTAAACTATCACCACAAAAATGCACAGGCAAAGGAGAAAGAATCCAACCATAGAAAACTATTATGGGAATAGAGAAGACCAGGGTTCATCTTCAGAGGAGGATATTGAAATAAAAAAATTCTCTTCTACCCCAAAGAGTAATGTCAAATGGTCACCTGTCCAAAAAGAATTCATAGAAGATTGTGTGAGGTAAATAAAATGTGAAGACTTCACAGGGAAGATATGTATAAATATATATCTATATCTATTCATACCTATACTTAGAAATGTTTAAAAATCAAGAAATAGGGAAGTGGAAAAATTCTGAGGCCGTGAAAGCCTGATTGCTCGGCCTCTGGGAAAGTTTCTTTCTTTTTTTTTTACCCCAAAACTTTTTGTTCTTTCTTCTGGTTCTGGTTTAAAGATTTGCTCAGTAAGAATAGGGTCACTGTGACCTGCTTTCCTTTACTGTAAAAGTACTGTAGAAGAATGGAGAGGGTCTCCCCCTCCCCTTATCCTATTCTCTTTCTTCAGATTTATAGATGTCACCTCAGTTGTAATCATTAACTAAGGGAATGGGAATTGGAGTTTCTGTGCCTTGATTTCCTGGTTCTGTGTCTAGTTTTTTTGTGCTCAGATTGTAAGCCTGCCTCCCAGCCAAAGGTGAGAAGGGTCAGAGGTGGGTGGGAATTCTCTTGCATTAGGTATAATTATTGATGCTTTGCCTCTTGTAAGGGGCCTTCCTTGCTAGATCTGTTCTGGCAGAGGACACCCTATTCTCATGAGAATTGAATAAAATTTTATTTCTGTTCCCACCCTGAGATGGCTTCTTATTAAAAATTAACTTTTTAATTGATAAGGGTTTTTCATACCACACAAGATCTTAAAAAAAGACTTCAAAAATCAAATGACAGAAATGGAGGGAAAACAAAAACAATAAGAATAATTCAAGAAAAGCAACCAATTAGAAAAAAGAGATACAGAATCTTAAGGAAGAAAATGACACCTTGAAAATTAGAATTGGGCAAGGTGAAGCCAATGAAATTATAAGAAATTAAGAAATAACTAAATAAAATATCAATAATGAAATAGAAGAGAAAGTGAAACATCCTATAAGAAAAAACAACAATTTGGATAATAGGTCAAGAAGAGAAAACAAAAATAATCAGACAACTGAAAGTTATGATCGAAAAAGAATCTTGATACAATAGTACAAGAAATAATTAAAGAAATTTTTTTAAAGGAAAAGAAAGTTTATTAGAGATTCATGATATTGGGTAGACTCTTAAGGAGCCTGAGCATTTCTGATGCCAATGCCAGTGGGCCAGATTAGTCTGAGCAGAGCTGGATTGAATCTGAGGGCCTTTATGGAGGCAAGATGGAGCTTGTATATAGAAAGATTGTGGGAGGGATCTGTGGGAGTAGTCTAGGACTAACTGGGGTCATATAATTTCCAGTCTCCCTTATCTTGTGTCATTTGTTGTCCACTACCTGTGTCCTTATCTTGTAAGACTTATCCTATCTCTAAATCTCCAACCCCCATAAGAAACCCTAAAATCACCCTACAGGCTGTATAGCTTTTTGTATATATAAGTCTGGTTCCTTCCCTACATCAGTGGCTTTGTTTAGCTTCTTGCTAAATTTCAGGCCTGCTGTTTTTGTGTCAATAAAGCTCCCAATGGCTACAGAGAAGGTCTAAGTGAATTCTTTCACATTTGATGAACCAGCTTTCCTAATTCTGACCTTATCAATCTGGAAATTGATGGCTTGGAGCCTGGAGGAGACAAACCTTCAGCCTTGATTTTGTCCAGGGCTTGGTGAGAGGGGTAGATAAAGTGGGAACACTTCTAAGGCCCAGGCTTTCAAATCCTTGTGGGTTTTGAGAAAACTGGAGGACAGGGTATTAGGAGGTGGCTCTACCACTCATTTTTCCCATCTCTGGGACAATCCTTCCTCGAATGTCCCTGCTGGTCACTTGGACATGGTACCAGAGGTATCAATTCCTGGGGCTCCCTTTGGGGGCAGGCCCAGAGGCCTAAACTTGAGTAGGGGTCACCTTGGGGGGAAGGGGCAAAGAGGGAGCAGCCTTGGTGAGAACAGTGGCTGGGAGTTGATTAGAAGTTGTGATGTGAGAGGGGCCATAGGAGATGTGGATGGTGAGACAGAAATGAAGGGTAGGCTAGGGGAAAAGGGAAGGGAAAGAAAAGGAAAGAGGGGGTGGCTAAGGATGGGGTGGCATGGGAAGCAAGGGGGCTTGGGAAAGGTTAGGGAGCAGGAGGAGGGGCTGGGGCTGATGCCCTGGGGGCCTTAAGTGGGGGGGGTCATCCAAAATGTCCTGTTGACCCCTATTGCCCCTTTGTGGGGCAGCTTTAGCTACCAGCATCTTATAATCTTTTCTGAGAATGGGGTTATAAGAGCTTGACGAAGGTCATCATGTAGGAAACTTCTATCCATTTTCCTTCACGGCGACAGTACAATTAACTTCCAGTCTTGGCTGGAGAAGAACTTGAGAATAGCAGTTCCTCCCGGTCAGGGAACAATATGTTGAGCTTTGGGGTTGAGGGGTGTTTGAGACCCCAAAATACCAACATGCTGGGTCCTGCTGGAATGAGTTTCACTAAAGCCTTCTCAGCAAAAGAAAAAGAAAATTTATTAAAGATTCACCATATTGGATAGACTCTTAAGGAGCCTGAACATTTGTGATGCTAATGCCATGGGATTGCCATTCTCCTCTCAAGGAGCTTCTGTAACTCCTTATTTCTTTTAGGATAAACCATGAATTCCTCTATTTGTTACTTAAATTACTTCCTAATCTGATTCTAACCCATCTTTCTAGGATGAATACTCATCACTCCATCACATATTCTGTGTTCCAGCCAAACTGCTAATTTGTTGTTCTCCAGACACAACATTCTATTTCTCATTATCCCTTAGCAGGAGATAGGAGACCTTATAAGAGAGAGAAGAGTTAGTCTTGGGGGACTCTTGCTGGGAGCACTATTACATTCCAGACCCAGAGAAGGAATGTAAAGAAGAGGGTGCTCAAAAGCCATTCTAGGTCAATAGGTAGAAAAGTTAACTTCACCTCAAAGTAAAGAGCTAGCTGTGACATTAAGCTGGAAAATCTTGGGGGCCTGAGTTACTGAGATATCTACGAAGGAAAAAGAAAGTACATTTAGATTGAATGATGATCACTCAAGTGCAGCAGGAAAATACTGGAAGATTAAAAAAAATTATTCTTGTCTGGGGAGCGAAGGGGAAAAGACAAAAATTCATTAAGTCTCTGATTGGTAAGGACAAGGAAGGTAGGTAATAAACATTGATTAAATGCTTACTATTACATACTCAGTTGTGTATCTTACCCCACAGGAAAGAAGAGGGAGGAAGATAAAAATAAATAAAAGGGGGGGGGATGATGGAGGGGAGGGCAGATGGGGGTGAAGGTAATCAAAAACAAACACTTTGGAAAGGAGACAGGGTCAAGGGAGAAAATTCAATAAAGCGGGATGGGTTGGGAAGGAGCAAAATATAGTTAGTCTTTCACAACATGAGTATTGTGGAAGGGTTATACATAATGATACACATGTGGCCTAGGTTGAATTGCTCGACTTCTTAGGGAGGGTGGGTGGGAAGGGAAGAGGGGAGAGAATTTGGAACTCAAAGGTTTAAAATTAGATGTTCAAAAACAAAAAAAAAAAGTTTTTGCATGCAATTAAAAAATAAGATACACAGGCAATGGGGCGTAGAAATTTATCTTGCCCTACAAGAAAGGAAGGGAAAAGGGGGTGAGAGGGGAGGGGGGTGATAGAGGGGAGGGCTGACTGGGGAACAGGGCAACCTACTATGTGCCAGGCACTTTGCTAAGTGATTGATCAGAGAAGGAAATGTCTGTCCCAAGTCTGGGGCTCCAGACACCAGAAACTGTTTGCAGAATCATATCCTAGAAGGACTGAGACATACAACAATGTTCCTAAGCCCACTCTACTTCAGCTAGAAACACTGAGTTTAATATGCACCTGCTCAAATGAGATGGGGGTAGAAGAATACGGCTAGATCTAAAATAGTTGCTCTTGAGCAGAAAGGGAACTGAGAACTAGTTCCCTCTTTCATTTTAACTCTGTTTTTTCCATTTTAGATAGGGTAAATCCTTAAAAAGACATAAACAAGATTTACATATTATTTTAGGGAGCAAGAAAGGATCAAGCAAAGGCAAATGTTGAACATCCCAGGCTGGACAGTGGTGTAAGGCAGAAAACAGGAAGGGGGAATAGGTGAGCTCTGCTTTGATTCAAATATTGGTTTAGAGCTTCAGCGGACCTGAGAGGTCATCTACTTCAACTCATTCATTTAACAGAAGATCAAGGGGCCAGTTTCTACAATTTTGTTACCTGAGGCCGGAGAGGTTAAGTAACTTGCCTGTCACGCAATTGGTTATTACTGGTAGTCAGAAAGTAGTAGCTTAGAAACTAATCGTTCTTTTAATTTGTTTGGTAATTTCTGTTACTTTGACTCAAATTTCATATATTAGATGGTTTTGTGTATCTCTTCAGATATGTAAGAACCTATGCTGATGATATGTGTATGAGAAGAAGTATAACATAGTGGATTCTTGTGGACAGAGATCTGTGCTTGGAGCCATGAAGACTTGGGTTCAAGTTCTGCCTCAAACACATACTGGCAGTGTAACGCTATAAGTTACTCAACTTCTCAGTGCCCCAGGCAATTCCTCAAACCTAAAAGTTGCAGAGTATATGCCAATATGCTTAGGCAGAGGGAACTTCCTCATCAATGAGCTTCCTATATCAATGAAATAACAAGTTCTGTCCAGTATATATCATATGCTCTAATGCACATGTATGCATGTAGCAGATGTTTGTGTTGACAGGAAACATTTCTTTTGAGGGATTCTGGAGGACACCAGGGTCTTCTGGGGAGGAGAAACTAACAGGCATAAAAATAAAGATGGCATGTATGAGGAAGCTGAGATTAATGGGTAGAGGTAATGACTGCTGGACTGCCAGCTCAATCTGGAGACTACAGAAAAATTCTGTAAAAGGTGGTGTGATGGTGAAGGTCATTGTTATGGTAGTGGTAGTGGTGGTGATAGTGGCAGTGATGGTGCTAGTAGTGGTTGTAATGGTGATGGTGATGGTGGTGGCAGTGGTGGTGGTGGTGATTGGTTGTAGCGGTGATGGCAGTAATGGTAGAGGTGCTAGTGCTGGTGCTGGTGGTAGTGGTGGTGGAGATGATGGTGATGGTGGTCATGGTCAGGCAGAACAGTCAAGAACTTAGATAAGGGCAGCAGATACTAGAATACAGATGATGTGGACCGTAAGGAGGACATAGGACAGAATGGAGAGGAATGGAAATTGCTTGGTTAATTGGCCCAAATATCCAAGAGAGCAGAATGCTCAGGCTACTGGAACTACCTCTACAATGATAGTAATCAATTGTGGGGCCTGAAACCAAACCATTTTGGGGATAGAGAGTAAGAGGTGGCACTTGTTTGGCAGTGAAATATATATCCATTCCTTTGCTAAAGAGATTTGGGTGTAAATCCCTTATCTGTTCTTTACAGGCAAGTTAATAAAACCCTTTTCTATGTTCCATGCTTTTGAAACTTGATGTTTTTGAGAGGAAAATTGAATATCCTTAGGAAAAGCTAAAATGGGCCAGATTTTGATGTTCATAGAGAGGCTGTGTGACTAAAATCTTGGATTATTTTGTGTGTGCTCTTGAAACGGTTTCTTAAAGTTATACAGCACTCTCTCTCTCAGGCCTTTCCTGGAACCTATACTGGTGCTGGCTGTTTGGGTTCCCTGAAGGACAGCTGCTACTACTCTTTGGCTTCTAGGGTTAATGTGATGGGTAATTTTCCTAATACTGGTAGCTGGTGAACCTCCACCAATGTGCTTCACCTTAACAATTTGTCAGTGGACTCTCAATATTTTCTCAAGAACAATAATCGCAAAGTTTTTTCTTCAGAAACTTGGGTTGCAATCTCATACAAATACACAGAAAATTCCCTGTGGGGTCAGGATTTGGTGGTAGTAATGAATGGTTTTGCTGCTAGGTTGGGCTGGTTCCTTTCAGGGAATGGCTTCTCTGATAAATGGCTAGTTCAGCTAGGTTTACTCCTTGTAGGATGTGGTATTCTGACCTGACAGGTCAATTTGCTATTGAGCCTAGTCATGCTGGTGGCTTCGCTGCTGAACTGGTTCCTCCTGAGGTTCGGCTATTACTAGGATGGTCCAAGGAGGTCAGTTGTCCACTGGACTGTGGCTGAACTGTTACAGGTGGATCACTTCACTGCTGGGCAGATGCTATGGAACCGAGCCAAGAAAGTGGTTCTACTGCTAGGCTACTAGACTAGACTGGGCCAGTCATTTTGCAATCGGGCTTCTGCTGCCTGATGTGGTCTGAACCAATTGCTTTGAGGCAGGGCTGTGGTGTGGCATCTCTGCTAGATATATCAGTCTGTTAGTCCTGCTGAGCTCACTCTTCAATGGAAAGCTGCAGCCTTCATTATTTTCAGCCTCTAGCTCAGTTGGGTATTATAAATTTCTCTTCAGCTGGAGTTTTATAGTGCTTTATTCAGCAAGGCCAATAAACTTTAGCCTGGGATTAGAAGTAGGATCCTCTTTGACTCCCTGAGATTTGTCACCTCTAAACAGTAATTACCTAGCCAGTAAATAAATATCTGAGTCTTGATTTGAACTCAGGTCTTCCTGACTTCAGGCCCAGTGCTCCATCCACTGTGTCACCTAGCCACCCCAATCTGTATCTTATGTCAAATTCATTGTCTCACTCACCTCTCCTCATACAGTAGAGCCGGATGTTTCCTTTGTATCTTTCCCCTTACATTTCCCTGTATGGCATTCAACCAAGTCTATAATAAGGGCAAACCTTTACAAATCTAAATCCACTTGCCAGCATCTTTGGAGTCTGTGATTTAGAGATTCAGACTGCCAACAATTGTGGCTATCATTATACATGTAGTTTGCTTTTGGGGGGCCATTTTTATTTGTGAAGTGATGCTAACAGAATTATCAACCCATAATTTAGCTCTCATCTGTATGACTTGGAAGGAAGATAAAAGAAACTACATCCTGTCGGAAGCAGAGCATTCTAAAAATTTTGCAGCATGTATCAGCACTGGGTTAGAAAAAAATTCCATGACACTTTCCCCCTTGGAGAATAATTCTGAGATTATGCCAGGGAAGCACTGACCCTGGAGATTAAACAGTGCCAGAAAATGGTATGATCAGATTATCTGAATTTTCTTTACATATTCTAAATATCAAAGTCATGTTGTATGGCCTGCACAGGATTATTGACAACACTTCATTGTCGGTTTCTGAGGGAGAACAACTAAATAGGTAAAGGTTAAATGTTAGTCCATCTACCCCTGACAATTCAGACTTGGCAGCTCCTCCTCTGTGTTAGCCTTACTTTGCCCTTGACACAAAGAACATAAAATGTACAGAGTGGCTGCGAGGATCTATTGTCCCAGTTAGGATGATAAGAGGGAGAGCCTTTGGTTCCATCCTGTTTTGTTGAAGTTGCATTGATTTTTGAGTTTGAAGCTCCTAGAGACTGTACACAAAGACACCTTCAGCACATCAACTTCAGTGATTATCTTTTTCTTTCTCAATCTCAGTGGAAGTTTTCAAGTACTGTCTTCAAATACTGCTTAGTGAAGGTGCCTTTTGTTGTGGGAAGATGTCTAATTTGCAGGTGCTACATGGAAAGAACTCTCTGTTTCAACCTCAGTCTTAAACTTAGTAATGCTTTATATCACAAAAATCACAGATTTTTTAGAGGTGGAAGGAAACATTTTATCCAACTCAGCCCTTAAAAGAACCCACAATACAACATGTCTATTAATTGATCATACGGTCTCTGCTTGAAGATTCCAAATAAGGGGGAACTTTCTAAGGTGGCCCATTCCACTTCTGGATAGTTCCTATAATTAGGAAAGTTTTCCTTTTATCAGGTGTACATTTAACTTTTCGCATATAGTAATAATAATAATAATAGTAAAATAATAATAATAAAACTATCATTTATGTAGCACTTATTATGTGCCAGGCACTGCGCTAAGCACTTTATTTTCTACCTATTGTTCCTGTTTTGACCCTCTGGGGTCAAGTAGGAAAAAGCTAACTCCTTTCCCACCTGGCAGCCTTTTAAAAACTTGAAACTTAGACCTCTTGAGTCTATTCATACCCAGGGTAAGCAAGCCTTTTTCCTTCAGACATTCTGAATACGGTATAGACTTGAGACCTTCACAATCCTGCTCTATTAGTATTTGGTGTATATGGGCCCTTCTGTTTTGACCTTCAGAGTTCACTCTGAAGCTCATAGCTTGGACCACAATAGGGCCCTGCTCAAGCTCCACTTAATGCCTGTATTTTGGGCCCTCCTAGCTTAGAGTGAATGTCAATGGTAGCTGTTTCTCTTTGGAGCAGCAACATTGAGGGTCTTCCCCTCCCAGCTTGATTTTTTCTTTCTTTTTTTCTAATTAAAGGGGCCATCCCTCGACTCACTTTTTTTTTTTGGAGGGGGCAAGGTAGTGCAATTGCGGTTAAGTGACTCTCCCAAGATCATACAGCTAGTAAGGATGATCAAGTGTCTGAGGCAGGATTTGAATTCAGGTCCTCCTCCAGGATCTGTGCTCTACTCACTGCACCACCTAACTACTCCTTTGACTCATTTCTTTTTTTTTTTAATTTATATTTATTTTATTTTTTTTTAATTTAAATTTATTTATTTAACATATTTGGTTTTCAGCATTGATTTTCACAACAGTTTGAATTACAAATTTTCTCCCCATTTCTGCCCTCCCCCCCACTCCAAGATGGCTTATATTCTGGTTGCCCTGTTCCCCAGTCAGCCCTCCCCTCTATCACCCCCCTCCCCTCTCATCCCCTTTTCCCTTCCTTTCTTGTAGGGCAAGATAAATTTCTACGCCCCATTGCCTGTGTATCTTATTTTTTAGTTGCATGCAAAAACTTTTTTTGTCTCTGAACATCTGATTTTAAAACTTTGAGTTCCAAATTCTCTCCCCTCTTCCCTTCCCACCCATCCTCCTTAAGAAGTTGAGCAATTCAACCTAGGCCACACATGTATCATTATGTATAACCCTTCCACAATACTCATGTTGTGAAAGGCTAACTACATTTTGCTCCTTCCCAACCCATCCCGCTTTATTGAATTTTCTCCCTTGACCCTGTCCCCTTTCCAAAGTGTTTGTTTTGATTACCTCCACCCCCATCTGCCCTCCCCTCCATCATCCCTGCCTCTTTTATTTTTTTTTTAATCTTCCTCCCTCTTCTTTCCTGTGGGGTAAGATACCCAACTGAGTATGTATGGTATTCCCCCTCAGGCCAAATCTGATGAGAGCAAGGTTCACTCATTCCCCCCTCACCTGCCCTCTCCCCTCCTCCCACAGAACTGCTTCCTCTTGCCACCTTTATGCGAGATAATCTACCCCATTCTGTCTCTCCCTATCTCCCTCTCTCAGTATGTTGCTCTCTCATCCCTTAATTTCATTTTATTTCTTTTAGATATCTTCCCTTCATCTTCCACTCACCCTGTGTCTGCTCTCTCTCTTTTACATATCTATATCTATATCTATATATAAACACATATATATATATACACACATACATACACATACATACTTATACACATAGATATATACATACATACACATTCACGTATATATATATACATATTCCCTTCAACTACCCTAATACTAAGGTCTCATGAATCATACATGTCATCTTTCCATGTAGGAATGTAAACAAAACAGTTCAACTTTAGTAAGTCCCTTGCAATTTCCGTTTCTTGATTACCTTTTCATGCTTCTCTTGATTCTTGTGTTTGAAAGTCAAATTTTCTATTCAGTTCTGGTCTTTTCACTGAGAAAGCTTGAAAGTCCTCTATTTTATTGAAAATCCATATTTTGCCTTGGAACATGATACTCAGTTTTGCTGGGTAGGTGATTCTAGGTTTTAATCCTAGCTCCATTGACCTCCGGAATATCGTATTCCAAGCCCTTCGATCTCTTAATGTAGAAGCTGCCAGATCTTGGGTTATTCTGATTGGGTTTCCACAATATTCAAATTGTTTCTTTCTGGCTGCTTGCAGTATTTTCTCCTTGATCTGGGAGCTCTGCAATTTGGCGACAATATTCCTAGGAGATTTCTTTTTGGGATCTATTTGAGGAGGGGATCGATGGATTCTTTCAATTTCTATTTTGCCCTGTGGCTCTAGAATAGCAGGGCAGTTCTCCTTGATAATTTCTTGAAAGATGGTATCTAGGCTCTTTTTTTCATCATGGCTTTCAGGTAGTTCAATAATTTTTAAATTATCTCTCCTGGATCTATTTTCCAGGTCAGTGGTTTTCCCAAGGAGATATTTCACATTGTCTTCCATTTTTTCATTCCTTTGGTTCTGTTTTATAATATCCTGATTTCTCATAAAGTCACTAGCTTCCACTTGCTCCAATCTAATTTTTAAAGTAGTATTTTCTCCAGTGGTCTTTTGGACCTGCTTTTCCATTTGGCTAATTCTGCCTTTCAAGGCATTCTTCTCCTCATTGGCTTTTTGGAGCTCTTTTGCCATTTGAGTTAGTCTGTTTTTTAAGGTGTTGTTTTCTTCAGTGTATCTCTCAGTATTTTTTTGGGTCTCCTTCAGCAAGTCATTGACTTGTTTTTCATGGTTTTCTCGCATCCTTCTCATTTCTCTTCCCAATTTTTGCTCTACTTCTCTAACTTGCTTTTCCAAATCCTTTTTGAGTTCTTCTATGGCCTGGGGCCAGTTCATGTTTTTCTTGGAGGCTTTTGTTGTAGGCTCTATGACTTTGTTGTCTTCTTTAGTCTGTATGTTTTGGTCTTCTTTGTCACCAAAGAAAGAATCCAAAGTCTGAGACTGAATCTGGGCGCGTTTTCGCTGCCTGGCCATATTCCCAACCAACTAACTTGACCCTTGAGTTTTTCAGTGGGGTATGACTGCTTGTAGACTAACGAGTTCTATGTTCCACGTTTGGGGGGGAGGTGCCAGCTCTGTCAGACCCGCACTCCTCCTTCCCCAAGAGCCCCCAACCCGAACTGGGCTTAGATCTTCAGCAGGCTGTTGCACTCCTGCTCTGATCCGCCACTTAATTCCTCCCACCAGGTGGGTCTGGAGCCGGAAGTAACAACAGCTGTAGCTGCCCCACCTCCGCTGCCCCCAGGGCTGGAAGCCGAACGGTGAACTCCTTCCACTCCCGTAGCTTTTCCCACTAACCTTCTCCGCAGTCTTTGGTGTTTGTGGGTCGAGGGGTCTGATAACTGCCGCAGCTCACATATTCAGGGCGCTAGGGCCCCCTCCGCCCGGCTTCCGGTCTGGATGGTCCACGCAGCTCAGGCTGGGCTCTGCTCCACTCCGTTCCCAGCTCCCAGCTCCCAGCTCCGTGTGGAATAGACGTCACCCAGAGACCATCCAGGCTGTCCTGGGCTGGAGCCCTGCTTCCCTCTGCTGTTCTGTGGGTTCTGCAGTTCTAGAATTGGTTCAGAGCCATTTTTTATAGGTTTTTGGAGGGACTTGGATACGGAGCTCACTCTAGTCCGTGTTTACCAGCCGCCATCTTGGCTCCGCCCCCTTTGACTCATTTCTTAAAGAGGCCTATTCACTGAATGGGCATTACCTCACTCTAAGTGAGTACATGAAAAGGCCTTAGCGTAAAAGGGCCAGGGTCTCCCATTGCACCCTGGGTCATCTCTAGTCATCCTGATGAATATCTGGTCCCTGGATCCAGATAGCTCTGGAGGACAAAGTGAGGCTGATGACCTTGCAGAGCCCTCCCTCACTCAAATCAAAGTCAACTGCAAGTCATGTCATCATTTACCTGATGTCATGGTCCTCTGAAAACAAAGGACAAACACAACAACAACAACCTTGGGGTTTATGACTAGAAGTGAGATATCTGCATTAAAGGACATTGACATTTTGGGGTTTTTTCCCCCTTTACCTCTTTTTTCCTCCTTCCCCTTCCCTTTCCCTTTTTCATTTTCTTTTCCTTTTCTATTCCCCTTTCCTTTCCCTTCTTTCCCCTTCTCTTCTTTTCTCATAATTCCCAAATGTTTTTGGGACTGGTTGGACCACACCACAGCTCCATCAATAATGTGTTAGTGTGCTTGAGTTCCCACAGTCTCTCCAATGTTGTTTCCATCTTTTTCATATTGACCATTCTTCTTGGTGTTAGGTGAAACCTCATTTTGATTTGCATTAATCTTATTAATGATTTGTAACAATCTTTCAAGAAGATGTAAACGTTGTTCAACCGTTTTAGTCATGTCTGACTCTTCATGACCCCATTTGGGGTTTTCCTGGCAGATATTGGAATGGTTTGCCATTTCCTTCTCTAGCTTGTTTTGTAGGTGAGGAAACTGAGACAAACAGGGTTAAGTGACTTGCTCAGGGTATCACAGCAATTAAGTATCTGAGGCCAGATTTGAACTTAGAAAGATGAGTCTTCCATACTTCAGGCCTAGAACTCTATCCATTGCCCCACTTAACTTACAAATCATATGTAATTATTTTCAGTTGCTTGTTCATGTATTTTGATAATTTATCTGTGGGGGAATGGCATTTGTCATGTATTTACATTAGCTACATATTATGTATGTTATATATAACATATAGATAGATAGATAGATGGATAGGAAATTTCAGACACTTTTCAGAGTGATTTAACGAAAGGTATTTTTTTGTTCCTATTTTATAATTTCCATTTTTATTCTTGCTTCATTGATTTTGCAAAATCTTGTAAAGATTTTCAATTTCATGTACCTAAAAAGGTCTGTTTTATCTCTTGTGAGTCTCTCTGCACCTTATTTGGATAAGAACTCTCCAGTTAGCCATAGCTATGAAAGCTGTGATCCTGTCTCATTTTATATTTTTGAAAGTGATTTTTCAAACAAAGTTTTAGGCTAGGTTCATCTGGATGTTACAAGGTATGTTAATTGTGAACAGAAATTTCCCATCTGAGGGAAAAATCATTGCTTTTTTTTTTAAACCTAAACCACAGGTGAGAACCTATTGCCTTGAGGCTACATGTGGCCCTCGAAGTCCTCAAGTATAGCCTTTTGACTGCATCCAAACTTCACAGAACAAATCCCCTTAATAAAAGGATCTGTGAAGATTGGATTCAGTCAAAGGGCCACAGTGGAGGAACTCAAAGGCCACATGTGGCCTCAAGGCTGCAGGTTCCCCACCCCTGACCTTAACTTGCTGTAATAGGCAGAGATCATTTTTTTTTGTATTCCCCAGAATCTGCTCAGTGCTTGGCAATAAGAGATATAATTCTTGTTGAATTGATTTAAATCTTAATTCATCTTAAGTTGCTCCAGATGAGATAGTTTTTGCTGTTATTTTATAGTACATGACATAGTATAGCTTAAGATAAATATTTTAAAGTTTTGTGTTTCATTCCTAAGGGGACCAGTAGAATAGTACATACAGATTGGTAGGTGTTCCAAGCTCACAGTTAGGTCAATTACTTGCTGGCTCATCTCTAATTTTAATTACTTTCTTTGCCTCAATTCTGCAATTAGCTGATGCTGCTCTAAAGTGTTGTCACCAACTTAATCATTATAAAGTGTTTTTGGCCTGTGTGCATTGCAAATATATAAATTTCTCTTGAAGAGCTAAATCTAAGTGTGGGACTTTCAAGATAGTTGTATACGCCTTTGTGTAGTCCTGGCTGGCAATTCGTGGGAAATTGTAATAATCACAATAATGAAAACAACAATAATAAAAGCTAATGTTTATATAGAGCTTTATACATATTATCTCACTTGATCCATATAACAATTCTATCCCCATTTATCGGTGGGAAAACAGAGACTGAGACAGGTTATATTACTTACCTATAATATATGACTTCAATAAGTAATTTTATATTACTTATATTAGTAATTGCTTATATGAGTAATATATTACTTATTATGGACAGGCTAGATGGCATAGTGGATAGAGTGCCAGGCCTCAAGTCAGGAAGACCTGAGTTAAAATCCAATCTCAGACGCTTATTAATTGTGTGACCCTCATCGAGTCACTTAACCTGATGTTGGCCTCAGTTTCTTCCACTGTAAAATTAGGATAATAATAACACCCACCTCCTATTGTTGTTGTGAGGATCAAATCAGATAATAATTATAAAGTGTTTAGCATGGTGCTTGGCACATAGTAAGTGTTACATAAATATTAACTATTATTATTATTAATTATTATTATTGAGGATCACACAGCTTGCAAGTATCTCCAGCAAGATTTGAATTAAGACTTCCAGGCTCTAGGTCTAGAGCTTTATCCCATCTGCCACCTCACTGTCTGTCCCAGGAATAATTGTAAATTAACTTCAATAAGCATTTAATGAGCACCTAGTAGGCATTTTGTATGAGGCCATAAGGGGGATACCCAGTGGAATAATATAGAATCCTGCCCTCAAGGTGATTAAATCTTAGAGGGAAGAGAAATAGCTACAATACAAAGTAAGTGAAAAAAGAGTTAGTTATAAGAGGGATAAGGAGTTGCTACTCATACCATAACCGTTGTAGTTCAGACTCTTATTGCCTGTACTACTGCAACAGCATCCAAAGTAGTCTCCGAGCCCCTAGCATAGGAGCCCCTAGGAGTGCTGTCCATCTATCCTCCCTGCAGCTGCCAAATTTATATTGCTAAAGCACAGACCTGACCATGTCACTACCCTGCTCAGGAAGCTTCAGTGGTTTCCTATTGACTCTAGAACAGAATACAGATTCCCCTGACATTTAAAGGCCTTCTGAATCTAGCTGTTCTGTCTGACTAGACATTACTCCCCATCACACATTCTGCATGCCAGACAAGCTTTCTTTCTAACTATACCTGTACATGATATTCCTACCTGTGTGACTTCAAACAAATCTTTTAACTTCTGGGCTCCAGTCTCTGCATCTATTTATAAAATGAATGGGGAAAAGACTATTGTGGTAATGATTTTTAAGGTTCCTTCCAGATGTAAGTATTTGATACTACGGTCCTGTAATCGAGGCAACTAGGTGGTATAGTGCTGGTCATCAGAAAGATCTGAGTTCAAATGCTGTTTCAGACATTTACTAGTTCTGTGATCCTGGGCAAGTCACTTAACTTTGTTAGCCTGCCTTCCTTCCTTCCTTCCTTCCTTCCTTCCTTCCTTCCTTCCTTCCTTCCTTCCTTCCTCACTTCCTTCCTCCCTCTCTCCTTCCCTCCCTCCATCCCTCCTTCCCTCTTTCCTTTCCTCCTTCCTTCCTTCCTTCCTTCCTTCCTTCCTTCCTTCCTTCCTATCCACTTCTGTTTCTTAGAATCCCTAACTCCCTTTGGATATCTGATCAAGAGCTTCTTTCTACTAGAGGTATTTTCTGATTCTCTAAGTTGTTAATAATTCACTCTTTTCACCCTCCAAAATATTTTTATTCATTTTGTAGATATTTTGTATTTGCTTATCTTTGGAAGTATTGTTCCCCACACCCTATCCCCAATAAAACATAAGCTTCTTGAGGACAGACACAGTCTCCTTTTTGTATTTGTATTGACAGTGACTAGTTCAGTGCTCGTCATGCAGTAAATAATAAATGCTTGTTGAATTGAAAGAAGAGAGAAGATTTCAAACACACGATATGGAGAATGAGACAAGCAATCTGTGGAGGAGGAGTAACATGCGTTGAGCTCCTTTAACAAGCCTGTCTCAGTGGAAACATTTCATGCTCTTTTTAGAGAAATTCTGCTGGATATAATAGTGCATAAGAATATGCTAAATGGGCTGCAACCAATCAATAGTCCCAGAGAAATACATGCTTGAAAGCTAGGAATGGAGCTCAATGTCCTTCGCAGTTTCATAATTTGTCCACATATAACTTTCCAGACACTAGAGAATAATCAGAGGCTTGTTCATAATGATTATTCACTATGAAGCTACGTACTCTTTGGCTGTTAGAGTTCATAAAAACTTTTGTTTTTCTGCACCTAATCCTTCTCCCTCTGATAGATAGACCTGTATTGCCCTCACCATTACTTCCTCCTCCTTGCTTATATTCTTCTTCCTTTTGCATTGTCCTTTTTCTCCCAACCCTATATAGGAAACCAGGTTTCCAGCAAAGCCTGGATCGTTTTCTGTAAGGCTTTGTAATTGGTGGAGAGTCAGCATTGACTCAAGGCTGTATGCTAGTGTGAGGGGAGGAGATGGTGGGAGAGTTTTGGAGAGGAGAGATAGTCTTTTTCCCCCTCTGATATAAGACCTGTGTTTCTAGATTTTCTAGGATTTCACTCCTATGATGAAGAGAGACAGACTTTGGAGCAACTACTCCTCTCACATAGGGACATAGCTCAAATCAGCATTTTCTCCAGTGGTTAAAAAGTCTCCTGCAAAATGATCCAGGCCTTGCTGGAAATCTGGGTTACACCTATATCTGGAATATTTTTTTCTTGGGGCTTAAATCTTTGCAGGCTAGCTAATTACTTCCTTGCCTGTAACATCAGGAGTACAAAGCTAATCAGGTGAAATTAAATAAGACCCTCCTCCTTTTCTAAAAAACACTCCTCATGTGTGCACACATGCACCCACTGATCTTAGTTTCCTAAAGTTGCCCTGACCCTTCAGCTTCTTTTGAATTCGACTTGCTCATATCCTTTGATTTCATTGATGAATGACTCTTCATCTTATATATCCATATGAATTCCTTAGAGATACTGGATTTTTTATCAGTGATATTTAATACAAAGAATTTTTTCTCAGTTAACAGAATTTCTCTTTTTAATTTTAACTTCATTGATTTTGTTCACACAAAAGCTTTGACATATTATGTAATCTAAATTGTCAAGGTCGCTTTTCAAGATTGCTTCTATCCCTTATTGAACAATAGTATATTGTTATAGTATATATAATATGTTCTATATAATATATAGCATATAAACTATATACAATGTATATTATATATAGTATAATCTATATGATATATAGTATATATTACATATGTCATATAACATATAACAATATAATAACCTATAACATACAACAATAATAATAATTGAATGTCTACCAATTGGGGAATGGCTAAATAAGTTGTGGTGCATGATTGTAATAGAATACTATTGTATTATAAGAAATGATGAACAAGATAATTTCAGAAAAACCTAGAAAGACTTACATGAACTGATACAAAGTGAAGTGAGAAGAATCAGGAGAACATTGTATACAGTAACAGCCATATTGTTTAATGTTCGACTGTGAATGACTTAGCTATTCTCAGCAATACAATGATCCAAGACAATTCTGAAAGACTTATTTTGAAAAAATGCTATTCCACCTCCAGAGAAAGAACTGATGGAGTCTGAATGCAGATTGAAGCATACTATTTTTCACTTTATTTTTTTTGGGGGGGATGTCTACGTTTTCTTTCACAACATGACTAATATGGAAATATGTTTTGTGTGATTGCATATGCAAATCTTGAATTGCTTATTGTGTCAAGGAGAGGGGATGGGAGTGAGGGAATGAGGGAAGGAGAAAATTTGAAACTAAAAATTAAAAAAAAGAATGTTAAAATTGTTTTAGCTGTAATTGGGAAAAAATAAAATATTATTCATAGGAAAAATGGACCCTTAGTCAGAATGGTGAAAAGTATCTCCTTCAGTTCTCCTCTACCTTTCAAAATGACGTGGTACTTTATATCCAGGTCTCATATACATTTTCAACTTATTTTTGCATATGGAAATAATAATATTCACTGGAATTTATATAGCACTTTATAGTTTGCAAAGTGCTTCGCAAGTATTATCTAATTTTATACACATATTACCACTGAGAAATAAGTGCTATTATTATTATTCTCATTTTGCAGATGAGGAAATTGAGGCAGACAGAAGTACAGTGACTCATTTATAAACAAACAACTTGTAAGCATCTGGATTTGAACTAAGATCTTCCTCACTCTAGGTCCAGCAACCTCTTCTAGTTGCCTTTGATACATGGTATAACATATTAGTCTAAACAATTTCTACCACACTGCTTTTCAATTTTTCCAGTAGCTCTTATAAAAAAAATTCTTATATTTGTTCTTAGATTTATAAAACACAGCATTAAATTTTTTATTGCTTCTGGTTCTTATTTATCTCATCCATTCTATTGGTCTATGTAGGGAACATAGACTCCTAGCTTCATTTTTTCCATTAGCGTTGGTGACTCATGTCCCTAGGCCAAGGTTACCGAGCCCCCGTTCTAGTGTATTCCCTTCAATATCCGTTGACCAGTTAATATATCTCCAATATCATATAACCATTAATTAATGCACCAATATCATTTGGCTGTTACTATGTCTTCAATATTGTTGATAAGCAGTTAACACCAATTAGCTTTAACAAAAGTATATTTCCTGGAAAAAATGGCAAGAACCAAAGTGTTGTGCTCTCTCAACCCAAGTCATATTAACTTACTGCCAAATAATATTGATTTACTAATGATGAAAGGAGGTTTTCCCTTTTGGTCCTGAAATTAAATTGTTGATCACTTCTATTCTCTTTCTCCTTCTCTTCTCTTTTCTTTAAAGCTTTAGGTTCTTTTCTTCACTGCTGTTCCTTCAATGTCTCTCAGTATATAAGTTATTGTGAAAACAACAAAACAACCAGACAAAAAAAGATTACCTTTTCCCACATTTCTGGACTTGTTTAGTCCTTGACAGATAAGAATACATACATTTTTTGTTGCTATATGTTATGTTTATGTTGTTGTCTTTCATTGTTACCTGAACCTGTGTATCTTTCTTCTATTTGATCAGCTTTTCTACTGCATAACCCATTCACCTGTAGATTCTGTTGAAAGAATGACACTTACTCTAATTTATTTATTTATTTATTAATTTATTCATTTAATATTTCTAGTTTTCAGCATTGATTTTCACAAGAGTTTGAATTACAAATTTTCTCCCCATTTCTACCCTCCCCCCCACTCCAAGATGGCATATATTCTGATTGCCTGTTCTCCAGTTAGCCCTCCTTTCTGTCACCCTACTCCCCTCAATCCCCTTTTCCTTACTTTCTTGTAGGACAAGATAGATTTCTATGCTTCATTGCCTGTATATCTTATTTCCTAGTTGCATGCAAAAACTTTTTTTTGAACATCTGCTTTTAAAATTTTGAGTTCCAAATTCTCTCCCCTCTTCCCTCCCCATCCTCCCTCCCTAAGAAGGCAAGCAATTCAACATAGGCCACATGTGTATCATTAAGTAAAACACTTCCACAATACTCATGTTGTAAAATACTGACTATATTTTGCTCCTTCCTATCCTATCCCCTTTTGTTCAATTTTATCCCTTGACCCTGTCCCTTCTTGAAAGTGTTTGCTTTTGATTACTTCCTTCCCCTATCAGCCCTCCTTTCTATTGTCCCCCCTTTTTATCTCCTTTCTCCTTCTTTCCTGTGGGGTAAGATACCCAATTGAGTGTGCATGTTATTCCCTCCTCAGGTCAAATCCAACGAGAGCAACATTCACTCATTCCCTCTCACCTGCCTCCTCTTCCCTTCCTACAGAACTGCTTTTTCTTGCCACTTTTGTGTGAGATAATTTACCCCATTCTATCTCTCCCTTTCTCCTTCTCTCAATATATTCCTCTCTAATCCCTTAATTTGATGGTGTTTTTTTAGATGTCACCATTTCATATTCAACTCACCCTGTGCCCTCTGTCTATATATATATATATATGTATATATATATGTATATATGTATGTATATATATATGTATATATGTATGTATGTATATTCCCTTCAGCTACCCTGATACTGAGGTCTCATGAACTATACACATCATCTTTCCATTTAGGAATGTAAACAAAACAGTTCAACATTAGTAAGTCCCTTGTGATATCTTTTTCTTGTTTACCTTTTCAAGCTTCTCTTGATTCTTGTGTTTGAAAGTCAAATTTTCTATTCAGCTCTGGTCTTTTCATTGAGAAAGCTTGAAAGTCCTCTGTTTTATTGAAAATCCATCTTTTGCCTTGGAGCATGATACTCAGTTTTGCTGGGTAGCTGATTCTTGGTTTTAATCCTAGCTCCATTGACCTCTGGAATATCATATTTGAAGCTCTTCAATCCCTTAATGTACAAGCTGCTAGATCTTGTATTATCCTGATTGTGTTTCCACAATACTCAAAGAGTTTCTTTATGGCTGCTTGCAGTATTTTCTCCTTGATCTGGGAGCTCTGCAATTTGGCTACAATATTCCTAGGAGGTTTCTTTTTGGGATATATTTGAGGAGGCGATCGATGGATTCTTTCAATTTCTATTTTGCCCTGTGGCTCTAGAATATCAGGGCAGTTCTCCTTGATAATTTCTTGAAAGATGATATCTAGGTTCTTTTTTTGCTCATGGCTTTCAGGTAGTCCAATAATTTTTAAATTATCTCTCCTGGATCTATTTTCCAGGTCAGTGGTTTTTCCAATGAGATATTTCACATTGTCTTCCACCTTTTCATTCCTTTGTTTCTGTTTTATAATATCTTGATTTCTCATAAAGTCACTAGCTTCCACTTGCTCCAATCTAATTTTTAAGGTAGTATTTTCTTCAGTGGTCTTTTAGACATCCTTTTATATTTGGCTAATTCTGCCTTTCAAGGCATTCTTCTCCTCATTGGTCTTTTGGAGCTCTTTTGCCATTTGAGTTAGTCTATTTTTTAGGTGTTGTTTTCTTTAGTATTTTTCTGGGTCTCCTTTAGCAAGTCATTGACTTGTTTTTCATGGTTTTCTCATATCATTCTCATTTCTCTTCCCCATTTTTCCTCTACTTCTCTAACTTGCTTTTCCAAATCCTTTTTGAGCTCTTCCATGGCCTGAGACAAGGTCATGTTTTTCTTGGAGGCTTTTGATGTAGGCTCTTTGACTTTGTTGACTTCTTCTGGCTGTATATTTTGGTCTTCTTTGTCACCAAAGAAAGATTCCAAAGTCTGAGTCTGAATCTGAGTCTGTTTTCACTGCCTGGCCGTGTTCCCAGCCAACTACTTGACCCTTGAGTTTTTTGTTGGGGTATGACTACTTGTAATGTATAGAGTACTTTGTCCCAAGCTTGAGGGGCTGTGCTGTTATTTTCAGAGCTTTTTCTGCACATCAAGCTCTGCCACACCAGCATTCTTCCTCCCCCAAGAAGCGCCAAACCGGACCATGACTCAGATCTGAGCAGGCTCTGCACTCCTGCTCTGATCCACCACTTAATTCCTCCCACCAGGTGGGCCTGGGGCCAGAAGCAACTGCAGCTGTAGTTCTGTAGCTGGGCCACCTCCACTGCCCTAGGGGTGGTGGCCAAACTGCAACGTCCTTTCACTCTGTCCCCGCAGTTTTTTCCCAGTAACCTTCTCTGTTGGCTTTGGTGTTTGTGGGTTGAGAAGTCTGGTAACTGCCACAGCTCACTGATTGAGGGATTAGGGCCTGTTCTGCCCAGCTCCCAGTCTGGTTGGTCCGGGCACAGCCCACTCTGGACTCTTCTCTGCTCCTTTCCCAGCTCCATGCAATAGACCTTACCCAGAGACCATCCAGGCTGTCCTGGGCTGGAGCCCTGCTTTCCTCTGCTATTGTGTGGGTTCTGCAGTTCTAGAATTTGTTCAGAGCCATTTTATATAGGTGTTTGGAGGGTCCTGGGGGAGAGATTTAGGCCATTCCCCACTTGCCAGCTGCCATCTTGGCTCCACCCTCCCAAATGACACTTATTCTGACCTTTTGAATATACAATTACTTCCTTAAATTCTGAGATTTAGATTTGCTGGTGTTTTTTTTTGGTATAAATTAATCTCTTTCTTTTTGAGATATAGTTTTTCCCCTTCTGTTTCTTTAAAGAGTAATATTACTGCATTGATTAGAATATGAAAAGGTTTTTTTTTATATTTGTCCTATTTGTAAAATTTCCCTTTTGAAATTACACTTAAAAAATTCAACTGTCATGTTTCTTGGTGAACCAATACTGGGGTTTCTTTCTGTAGGCATTCTTTAGTTGTATATTTTTCATCTGCTTCCAGTTTTTTTGGGCAGCTATTATAAAGTATGGTATTCAATTTTTGAAAATTGTATTATGGTAAGAGCAAGGGAGTTCCAGAAAAACATCTGCTTCTGCTTCATTGACTACACTAAAGCTTTTGACTGTGTGGATCACAACAAAGTCTGGCAAATCCTCAAAGAGATGGGAGTACCAGATCATCTTACTTGTCTCCTAAGAAGCTGGTATGAGGGCCAAGAATCACCAAAAACGGAACAATTGATTGGTTTAATATTGGAAGAAGAGTGTGTTAAGGCTGTATATTGTCACCTTATTTATTTAACTTGTATGCAGAGGACATCATGAAAAATTCCAGGCTAGATTAATCAAAACCTGAAATTAAGGTTGCCAGGGGAAATAACTATATCAGATATGCAGATGATATCACTCTGATGGCAGAAAGTGAAGTGAAATTGAGAAGCATCTTGATGACGGTGAAATAGGAGAGTGTAAAAGCTGGCTTGAAGCTTAATATAAGAAACCCCCCAACAACTAATATCTTGGAAACTGGTCCTGTCACTTCCCGGAAAATAGAGGGCGAAGAGATGGAAGCAGTGTCAGAGTTTATATGGTTCTGCTCAAAGATCACGCAGATGGTGACTGTACTGATGAACTTAAAAGACACTTGCTCTTTGGAAGGAAAGCTATGGCAAATCTGGACAGCATACTAAAAATCAGAGACATTACCTTTCTGACAAAGTCTATGTTTTTTTCCAGTAGAAATGTATAGCTGTGAGAGTTGGACCATAATAAAAAAGCTGAGCACAGCAGAATCAACACTTTTGAATTGTGGTGCTGGAGAAGACTTGGATACCAAAAAGACCAAGTCAGTCAATACTTAAAGAAATTAATTAAGACTATTCACTGGAAGATCAAATATTGAAGCTTCAGCTTAAATACTTTGGCCATGTAATGTGAAGATGGGACTCATTAGAAAAGACCCTGATATTGGGAAAGATTGAAAGCAAAAGGAGAACGGGAAGGCAGAGAATGACATGGATAGCATCATGTAAACAATGAACATGAACTTGGGCAGACTGAGAGACAGTGGAGGATTGAAGGGCCTAGTGCACTATGGTCTATGGGGTCACAAATAGTTGGACATAACTGAATAGCTGAACAATAAGTTATCATGACCGCTTCCCTATGCTTTTGATTAATTCTCCAAGCTACAGCACAAGGGAAAATGAGATAAATGCAAATGAGAAGTACAGGCAATGTACATGAGAAATTTGGGTGTAGACTCAAACATTTATCACATATTTTATAGGAGATTAATGCTTAGGGACTGAATTGTTTAGATAGATATATAGAACACTTTAAAGCTCTTATGATGTACCAGGAACTATGTTAATTGCTGAAGAAACAAATACATACAGGCAAGACAGTCTCTCCTTTCAAGGGGCTCCCATTCTAATACAATACAGGAATATAGTACATAAAGGGGAGTTGGAAGTAGAGCGTTGGTGGTATGTGTGTAATTTTGGGGAAATCTGAATTGTAGTCCTGGTGCTTGGCAAGATAAAACAAATGACTACCTATCAGTGCCTGTGTTGGTTCCCAGGTGTCCATGGTTCTGGTGGATAGGAGGTGGGGATGATGGCCAAGAGTCAAGGAGCATGATTTGCATCTGGAGGTTCATGTGATCTCTAAGTTTCCTTCAAGTTCCAGGATATTGTGACCTCATGATTCTGCATAAGGTAGAGACAAAGGCATCCCTAGCTCCTAATATGGCAACATTTGCAGTCCCTCCAAAATTTAAATGTCAGAAATTGATATTTCACTCTTTGTTCTTGTCTACAGTTTCATCACATGATAGCTCCCTTCCTGGACATATATCTAGTAAGTGTTTGAGGCTTGATTCAGGTCTTTCTGACTTCGGGTCCAATGTCACTTTGATGCCTCTGCATCCATCTAGGTACCTCTGATCAGACTCTTACACTTCTTGTATAACATTTAAATAATGTATGGAATGTCTCCATAAAGAATGGCTTTTATGTTTTCTTGCTATTATTCCTTTTATCTTTTCTGTAACCATCAAATCAAAGACATTCCCCCACCCCACCCCACCCACCACCAAGGGAGAAGCATCACTAATACCAGGAACAAGGTCAGTAAGTGACACTTTTAATAACTAGAATGAATGGCTCCAGTAGATTTTTTCACATTGTGTACAAGCAAGTGGAGCATACTGACAGTGAGTCCTCATCCTTGCAATTAACCAGTCAGCTTTCTTTTCTGATCAAGTATCTCTCTTATGGTATCTTTTTTACTTTCTGCCTACACCATCCTTTATTGTCAGTGTGTTGTACCTATTCACATCCATTGAGTATCTCTTCATCACCCTTCAGGTGATCTGAAAGATGAATTCTTCAGTGAGTGAGGAATTTCATGACTTCTAGACATATGATATCAACTATTCACAGAGAAAACAAGAACGACAGCAAGAAGTGGATGAAAAGTGTCCAGATTATGATTTGCATTTGGCAACTCAGCCTATGGAGCTAGTCCAGAGTTACATATATTCTGGAGAGATCCTATGAATGGATAATGATAAGAGACTTATAATTAATTAGAGAGAAGAGAGTGGGATTAAATTGCATTTGGAAAATTGTGCAGTGCTATTAATGATTGCAAGCTTCTAAGCCTTTTTGTTTTAATATCAGTGACTAACTAAGTGACTAATAGTTTGGAGGTTTGGTTAGAGGAAAAAACTGAATAAGATATTTATTATTGAGTCCTCCCACCCAGAAGCTGAGCCAAACATCTCAAATCCAAAAGCCAAACAGAGAAATTGAATGTCAGAAAAAAAAACTAGGTATTTAAGTATCTACATGGAGCATTCCAGAATTTTAATGCACCCAGCTTAAAATTCCCATTTCTGATTTGATATTTCCCCAGGACGGCCTACATTGAATTAGACTTTTTGTTACATTGCTTGATTAGACCTTTTAAATAACCCCCTGATGCAACCTTTAAAACAACCCCCTTGGCATAGAAATAGATCTTATACAGAGTGAATCATTTCTTGAGATGCTAGTTCCTTCTGTTTCATCTTTATTTCAATGTAAAATTTTCATATGACAGAAGTGTACCCTAAATTGCCCAGGGAGAAAGTAGGTTAAAAAGTGTCTGAAATCCTAGGCTGTTTGGAAAGAGCCATTTGCAAACTATTAATACAAGACTGTGAAGTCTCGTGGAAAGAAAGGAAAAGGTTATTTGCTCTACTATTATAAAGCTACAGCTACCTTTACAGTGAAAAAGGAAAAAAAGCCCTCACATCAAGATAAAGCTCCTATCTAAATTGAAAGGTGCTCAAATAATCATTTTATATATTGTTTTCATCATGTAGAACTCTTACAGTGATTTCTATACATATTTGATATTCCTGAAAATGATCAACTAAATTTTAAAGAAGACTTTACTAAATGCCTACTGTATGCCAGAGGCAGGATTTTTAATATTGACAAGAAGTGGCAAGCCCCTAAAGGGTCCCAATATAGTCTATAAATGATTATTGCATGAAGAACTTGAATAAGATGGCCTCTCTCACTCATTCCTTTGGAGACAGAGGGAATTAGCAATCCAATCCAATCCAATTAAATTAAATTCAACTCAGCTCAATTCAAGATCATTTCTTAAGTGCCGGGCACAGCAAATGAAAAGCAGGACCATCAAGGAGTTTACCTTGTACTGGGGGAATGTAACATACGTAGGAGTTCCTGGAAGGGATGGCCTTGGGCTGAGCTTTGAAGGAAAAGTAAGGATTCTAAGAGGAAGAAATAAGAACAGTGTTCCAGATATAGGACAGAGACTGCACAAAACCTGAATACCAGAAATTACTTAATTTGGGGAACAGGATAACAGGCCAATTAAAATGGCATGCGAAGTATATAACTGGAACTAATGTGAAATGTTTTGAAAGGTGAGTTAGAGCCAGATTGTGGAGCTCCCAGGTTGGGGAGTTTGTAATTTATTCTAGAGTCAATGGGGAGCCACTGAAGATTTTTGAGCAGGTAAGCAATGTTTAGACATTTTAAAGCCAATTGAAAGAACCAAAGAGTGTGATGGCTTATGAAATTTTAAAAATGCATTATGATTCAGAAAGTACTAATTCTAGTTCATTTATAAGAGTAATCGTAGAGATCTTACAGCAACATACTTTTTTTTTTACCATATAATAATTGCCCTTCTCCCCCAGTGCAGTAGAGTGTGGAGACCCTATCTGAGTTCATGATAATGGGTACCTGTTCTTCAGTGGAAATTTTGGGAAAATGAAAGAGATGTGTCCTATGGGTAGATTGCCAAACACTAAACCCCCTAACCCTTTTTATAACATCCCAGGCTCTATTTAGGAGTAGGATCATAGGACCATAACTGTAGTGCTGTTTGGGACATAAAAGGCCAACTAGTCCAAATCCCTCATTGGTATCTTTCATTTGGTTTACGCTATCCCTGCACACTGATGATGATGATATAATAATAATAGCAATTATTATTATCATTATTATTATTATTGCTACTTTTTGGAGATTATCACTGGCTAAAAAATCACTGAGTTTTCATCTCAGCAAAAATTAGTCTTTATACTTATTTCTTCCAGGTATACTACTCCTATTTTACAAAAGAGAAAACAGTAACTCAGAAAGGTAAAATGAGTTTTTTAAGATTAGGTAGCTAGCAAGTGGCAAGGACAAGTTGTAAAACTAGATTTCTTTATTCTCAGTTCTGTACTCTTTGTATTATATTGTAATTTTCAGGGGGAAGGAGGCTAGGCAAAAGTTGGAGAACGAAGTATGGAGTTTTAGTGGAATGTAAGAATATAAACAGAACCAGTTTCTAAATTGTGGGCCAAGTAAAATCAGGAAGAGTTGAAGTAAAAAGAGATGTAGCAGAAGACACACTGAATTTGAAATGAGAGGTCCTAGGTTTGAACTTTAGATTTGCTATTTACTTTCTGTGTGCCTCTGAACAAGTCATTTGTTCTCTCTTGGTTTTATTATCTTTCTCTATAAAGTGAAGGGTTTAAATTATATTTCAGATTACTTCTGGTTTTAAATCCTATTAAAGGATAGAGGATAAAATAAATTCTATGTACATTTTGGACCTCGGTGTGGAGTTTGAATCATAAAGCCAATGGGAAATGTTGAGAAGAGGTCAGGTGTAGTTTCAGTGACCACGTATAACTATCAATTTTGTATACCAGATCCTTCTGTTCTGACCATATGTAGAGAACCAACCTTGTGAAACTAGGACTAGATATTGACATCAAAAGACTGAATGAATGACTAGAATCAAGGAAATATGAGTTGTTCTATGCTTTTACTACATACTACCTCATAGGACTCACTATATGAACAGTTTATTTCCGTTTTCTCCATGGAACTGATATTAAGGCTTTCCACTGGTATCTGTAATGCTCAGGTTCAGAGGAAACTTCATGTAATACAAAGCTGAATAATACAAGGAAAGCAGAGGGTGAAGACCAGTTTCTGTTTAAGGCTATAAGATGAGAAACCAATAAACAAGACAAATAGAAAGCATGAAACTTGAGAAATTAAAAGTGACATTTTAGATCCCAATGAGAAACTATTCATTTTTTTTTCTTATATGGCCTTGGGTGGGGTGGGGTAGTCTCTAAAACACTGGAAGGAAGACTCGCATGGAAAGAAGTGATTAATTGTGATGGTGGAATGGCTGTTGAGCTTGGATTGATTAGTGGCAAATGAGGGGGGGAAGAGGGAAGGTAAGGTAAGAGGAGAGGAGTGGAGGAGAGGAAAGGAGAGAGAAGAGAGAAGAAGAAGGGAAGGTGAGAGAGAGAGAGACAGATAGAGGGTAATGTTGCAATGTTGAAACTGAGCATCAGTTTGTGTGTTTGTAGGTTTCTGAGTATGTCCAAGTGCATATCCTTAAAAGTTTTGAAACTATCTCCTGGAGTAGATCCATGGAGAGTTATAGGTTGCTTCTAGGATGAACCTTGACTTTGGGGAGTATGGGGAGAGTAGAGGATTAAGGTACTTTATGGGGGCAGCCATCATTATCTAGTGAATTTGAATGACCATGGAATCCTAGTTCCTTCCTTTTGGTCAGTTTTAGTATCTGATCACAAGTGACGGCATAAGATTGATAGGCGCTGTATTTGATCTCCTCCTGAGAAAAGAAAATACTTACTAGTAATGTGACCTTGGAAAGTCGATTAATCTCTCAGAGCTTCAGTTTCATCACCTATAAAATAAGGAGCATGGACTAGAAAATCAGAGGTTCCTTCCCATCATATATGCTATGATCCTATGAAATCTAGATTCAAATCCCAGTTCTGACAGTTACTAATGATGTGATCTTTTTTGTTTTTGGTTGTGTGCCACTCTTCATGACCCCATTTGGGGTTTTCTTGGCAAGGATACTGGAATGATTTGCCATTTCCTTCTGCAGCTCATTTTACAGATGAGAAAACTGAGGAAAACGGACACTAGTAAACGTATGAAACCAGATCTGAACTCAGAAAGATGAGTATTCCTGATTCCAGGCAGAGCACTCCGTCCATTGTGCACCTCACTGCCCTGATGTGAGTTTAGGCAAGTAGGGATAATGACAGTTTCAATAACTACTTCACAGAGTTGTACAACTTAAAGTGCTGTATAAAAATGAATTACTACTAATAATGCACAGTCAGAATCCAAGTTATACTCCTTCTACATGTGTGTAACCTTGAGCAAGTCTCTCTTTCCTTCTCTGGGCCTTCATTTTCTTTATCTCTAACATGTGGGGCTTGAATTGGATGTCTTCTACCTCCAAATCCTGTAATCCTCTATGTTGCTTTGAGAAAGCTGGGGAAAATGAATGATTATAAAATTTTCTCTAGACTCTAATATTTTAGAATGGATAGTCAGCATTTATAAAGCAAATTACCTATATTATCCTATTTAATCTCCCCATGTTTAATCATGATCTCAAAACAGATGATGCCCAGGCTCATAACTCCAACCTTAATCTTACTTATACATTCTAGTTCTTCAGCACCGAATGCTGCCTAGTTATCATCACCTCGGTATCCTATGACATGAAATAATACTGGAAAGAGAGTCTGGAGGCAAATTATTCAGGGTTTTAAAAGTCTGGGTGAGGAATGACTGTTTTGTCCATCCTAGAAACAATAGGGAGACACTGAATATTTTTTTGAGCGGGAGAGGGCAATATTTAAACATATTCCTTGAATATCCTTTAATAATCCTTTAATATCTACAGGACACCTTCTGCTGTTTGACACTTTGCTTTGGACATGGCTTGCCAAACTCTTGGGCTTACTTAGCTGATACCTTACACAGAACCTTCAGAACCAATCTCACAACAATTGCCTGACAAAATTGTATTCAGGTGCTAAAAGTCTACATATAAAATGTGACTGTTCCCTCTGAACTCTAATACCTCTAGTGAGCAGGTACTGTCAGAAAAACTGACTCTTAAGTTAATTGAATGTAAAGGCTCCTAAGAAACTGTCCCATTAAATTGTGTAAATATTTTTTATTAAGCAGATTCTTGAGCCTGTAGCCTATATTGAGAATACACTGCATGAGCCTTACTGCCACAGATGGCCATGAAGCTCTTGTTTATGGACTCTTTGGGAAGTTTATTTGGTTCCGGAGCATGAAACTGTTTCTGGATGAAAGACCAGAAATGTCCTCTGTTTTTCAGATAATATATTCTTGGACAAAAACTGCATTTGAAAACCATTTGGCTCTTCTACAACTGAGTTAATATTAAAACACTGTTTAGTTACAGAAGCTCCAGCTTTGTTAGTAATTTCTTGCTAGAAAGGACATTTTCCATCTTTCTGAACATAATATTTTCCTACATAATTGTATCTGTCTATAAATTAGCTTTCAACGAGTGGCAATTTAATAGGTCATGACTTGAAGTTACATAAATCTTGATTAAGTTGTCTAGATTAGTTGAGCTTAATTTTGTGACATTCCAGCCAACTGTTTTTGGAATATTTTTAAATTACTTTTGAGTTAACTCTGAAATTTGTTATAAATACATCTATGCTATTTTTTTAAGATTTCTTTTTCCTCGAGGCAAGAGAGCTGATATTTCACTTTAAATATGCAGTTAAATATAGCCCAAGGGTATGAACAATTGAATGAATTCATCAGGGTTCTTTGGTGTTGCAAAAAGAAATTAAGTAATGCATTAATTTGTGATCAGTTGGTTTGTAAAGTAATAGTAAGACGCTGCTACCACTGCACTCTCCATGTGACATGGCCCATCATATATAGTGGCAAGCAGCTGGTACAGTACTGTAATAATTTGATTATTACATTTATTTTATGGACAGACATATTTGAAACTGGTCATGTACACACACACACACACGCATACACACATATATACACAATAGGCAATTCAGTTTTCACCAACTAAATATATAAGTAGAAAAATATCATTCTTTCCTCTGACATGGCTACCGCCCTGATGCAGATTCTTATCACCTCACACATGGATCATTGCAATATCCTGCTGGTTTATCTGCTTTGCCCCAAGTTTCTCTCCACTCCATCTGTCCACTTGCCTGTCAACGTGATCTTCCTAAAGTACAAGTCTGATCATGTCATCTCACTGTTGAGGGTGGAGGGAGACAAGGTCCGGGAACCCCAAGACTAGAATTCCCAGATTGAATCGTTGAGGGGGAGTACCCCTCAAGGACCTGAGTACTGGAGAGGGTTGGGGCCATCTGGAATGAATTCACGATCTCAAGCATTCTTTAAATCAAGGTGGCAAAGATTTATTATGCTTTACAGTGGGCAAGAATTCTTAGGGAATCTGCAACCTTACAGGTGTGCAGGAAAAGTTTATATATGATATTTGGGGGTGAAACCTGTCAATTAGGTGTTTTGGGGTGGGATTAGGGAGTGGTTAAGGGGTACTCAGTTCTTAAAGGAACATGCACATTTTGTATCTACTGCACAGGTATCTTACCCAGAGTTCAGTGGGAAATAGCCCAAGAAGGGGGGGGGTGTGACCTGGAGGTGTGGTTTTGACTGTGAAATGTCGCTAAGTCAACTAAGGGTCAGGGCTGACTGGAAATATCCAGGCTGCTTCCGTCAAATGTCTTGTTAGACAAGATGAATGTAAAGGAGTATGCATTTGACTATGTCTGGGATATATATCAGTAAGATCAGTAAGTAGTAAATATCATTACAATTAGCATGTACACAGGGAGTCCAATAAATTCTCTATGTGCAGCTGGCTGCAGTATCAGGAGGAGAGATAAGTGTTTTGCTAAGGTGTGCTGCCGTTGAACTGGAGAGGAACTGCCTGAGACAGTATATTGAGGCTAGGGAGAGATGTGATTTTAGAACTGGATGTGGTTTTGGAATTGGGGTCCAGGCACAGGTACCCAAGCAGAGGCTAAGGAGAAATGTTAGAATTAGGGTCCAAGCACCCCATCATCACTACTCAATAAACTCCAATGACTTGCTATCACCTACATCCAAGATTAAATAAAATTCTCTGTTTGGCATTCAAAGCCCTTCAAAACCTATCCCTCCCTCTACCTTTCCATTCTTCTCGTACCTTATACCCTACCACATGACCTTCACATTCTTATCATTCTTTGAAGAAGACACTCTATCCATTCTTCAGTTTTAGGCATTTTCTGTCGTTGACCCTATACCTGGTGTGCTCTCCCTCCACATCCCTACCTCCTGGCTTCCCTGGCTTCTTTCAAGCCCCAGCTAAGATCTCACTTTTTATAGGAAGCCTTTCCTGATGCCTTTAATTCTAGTTATTTGCCTCTCTTGTTTATTTCTAATTTATCCTGTATATAGCTTGTTTCTACATAGCATTCCAATGTTTTTTTCCCCTATGAGACTGAGAGCAGGGACTGTCTTTTACCTTACTTTGTATCTTCAGCACTTTGCACAATGCCTAGCACATAACAGGTGCTTAACAGACGTTTATTGATTGACTGACTGAAAAGATAAAATGATGCAGTGTAAAGATCTTTAATTTGGAGTCAAAAGACCTGGGTCTGTTAATTTCTAACAGTGTGATCCTGAGTCTCCTGTTCCCTTTCTCCTCATTTTCCATTCTTATCTGTGAAATGAAGAGGTAGATTAGATTGGTTCTAGGACTTCTTCTAGCTCCAAAACTTAAAATCCTAAAAGTGATATTTAGTAGATTTAGAGTGTAGAACACATAATAATCTTAATTATAACCACAGAAATTTACATAGCTCTTTAAATGTAGCAAAATGCTTTGGTTTGCATTATCTTACTTGAGCTTCACTTCAAACCTATGAGGTAAGCGCGATAGTATTATTATCTCTACTTCACAGATGAGAATCAGAGGCCCAGAGAGTGACTCATTCATGGTTAAAGAACCAATAAATGTTGGAGGTGGGATTTGAATCTAGGCCTTGCAGGGATTAAGCAAGAGAGAGAAGGCTGAGAATAATTTAATCATCTCCCAGGTGGATGAATGAAATGAGGGGTAGAGAAAACTGGTTTTCACTCTTCTAACAGAGGAAGAGGAATAGAGTTTCTATCAGTGATTAATTATAAGGAAGAATTTTCACATACTTGCAATTTAAAAAAAAGAATTAGCTATTGAGTGAGGTCATAGCTAAGTACCCATGCTTATTTATCTTTTTTGGAAACTTTGATGGGGCATGTTTAATTATGACCCTTCCTGGTCAGGAGCATGGCAAGAGGATGGGTTATTATTCTTAAAGGAGTCAACATGGTATGTTAGAAACAGTAATAGATTTCAATTCAACGAACAGTACATTAATGCCTGCTATGCACAAAGAGATGAAAGATTCATAGGTTAGTATAATACAAGGAAGAGAGTGATAATATAATAAATATATTATAATAAGTAGATTATAACATAACACATATAATACAATGATATAATAGAATACAATATATAACATAATGCATATAATACAATATGATATAATACAATACAATGTAACAACATAACAATACATATAATACAATGATATGATATGACATGATATGATATAACATAACACAATATAATACAATACATATAATATAGTACATATAATAATATGACATAAGTAAATCCAAAAAAAGTGGGGAAATTTGAGAATAAGAAGACTTTTAGCTACAGAGATCAGGTAGAGCTTCCCAAGGAGAAGGCGGCCCCTGAGGTGTTGAAGGTAGAGAAGACTCTTAAACTGATGGAGTTGAGTTGAGCTTGCATTCCAGGTATGGGAAGGGCCTGTAGGAAAGGACAAGTTTAGAGCAGGCTGGCTGAGGAATAGTTAGTCTAGTTTGCCTGGAATGTAGAATTCTTGAAGGCATAGGGATATGGGGGTGGGAGACACAAAGCTATAGAAGATAACATATGCCTTCATGGATTTCACAATCTAGTTGGAAAGAAGTGTCTGCTATAGACGTTTCCAATGGAAGACCATATATGCTAGTTTCCAAATAGATGGCATAGATAGATAAGTGCTATTTTGGTTGAAGCTAAATATATTTGGGCAGCTAGGTGGTACAGTGGATAAAGTGCTGGGCTTAGAATCAAGAATACTCATCTTCCTGAGTTCGAATCTGGCCTCACATGTGAGCTGTGGGATGCCAGGCAAGTCAATGAACCCTATTTGCCTCACTTTCCTCATCTGTAAAATGAGCTGGAGAAGGAAATGGCAAATCATTCTACTATCTTTGCCAAGAATACCCTAAATGGGGGCACAAAGACTGGAACACAACTGAAAAATGACTGAATGACAAAAGAAAAAAATACAGTTACTGTGGACACTAAGCTAACCATCCATAGGAAAAAATTCAGTTCCCAGAAACCTCCTTTTAAAGAAGACATGCAGGCCAGCTACATCTGCATTCCTCTCTGGGCTTCACTCCTGACTTTCTCTACTATGCCCCCAAAGCCTTCCCATCCTCAAAGCTCCCTTTCCTCTCCCCCTTCCCTTTTCAGATTCCTTTTATGTATCTTCCTCCATTAGAATATAAGTTCCTTGAGGGCAGGCACTGCTTTTCTAATTGTATTTGTATTCCCAGTGCTTAGCAAAGTACCTGGCACATAGTATGTACTTAATAAGTGCTTGTTGACTGACTGGCATTTAAATCTCTTCGTAGCCTGCCTTTTTACTACCTTTCCAGGACTTCTACAACTTATACTCCTCCATGAAGTATATGATCCAGCCCTATTGTCATATTTGCTTTTTCTCAGACAAGAAACTCCATCACCCATCTCTTTGTCTGTCTTTACGACCTTAAGACTGTCCCTTATGCTTGGAATGCTCTTACTCCTCAGCTTTGCCTCATAAAATCCCTGACTTCCTTCCAGATTCAAATACCTTCCTTGGGAGGCCTGTCCTTATTCCCACATGTTAGTTCCTTCCCTTTTAAAGTTATCTTTCATGGATCCTGTATTTATCTTATATCTCTTTATCTACCTTTCTCTTGCATTAGAATGTAGAATTTTTGAGGGCAAGGTCTATTTTTGTTTTTTTTTCTCTGTACTGATCGACAGATTGGCATAATGCTTATTTGCCAGCCTTTCAGAGAACTTTTAGCAAATCATTTTGTGTAAATTTTGTACAAATCATTTTGTGCAATTTTGAGCAAATCTTTGTGGTTTCTAGAAGGTTTTGATATTTGAGTTCAGAGGTAGAAGAAAGGTCTGTAGAGGTCATGTAGTCTAAAACCCTACCTGAAGCACAGACTAATCTATCAACAAATAAAATGCTGACTGTGTACAACAACGTCAAGCTTCTTGGAGGATGTGGGAAATAAGTAGGATCTCTTGTTAGCCTCCTCATCTCATATTTCACAGATGACATAGAAGAAGGAATTTCTTTGCTGTCAGCTAGCCTTTCCTCAGAAGTTTTCTGAGTAGCTTGATAAATAATAGATGGGTCTATTGAATAGAAAACAACTGGTCAAAGTGTAAGAAGAAAAATAAAAATCATGATTAATTGAATTAATTTCAGTTGATGCCTACACTAGTGATCAACAAGTGATCAACAATTTTAGCTTCAGCCAAATCAACTGATTCAGGTAGAGATAAGTGTGATATATTAGAAAACCATCCTCAAAGTCAAGATGACCTTGGTTCACTTCCCACCTCTGACATATTCTGACTCTAAAGTGAATTACTTAACTTCTAAGTGCCTCCAGACAATTCTCTAAGATTTCTGCAGGTTTACTTAGAGGTATCTTCAGGAGGAGTTTTCTCTACCAATTACATGATCTAGTCTCATCCCAGGTCAAATGAGTCTGCTGATTTTGTTTTGTTTTGTTTTAAATTGTTCTTTTGCTAATACAAATTAATTGATTTCTGGAAAGCTAAAATATTGGATTCCATGATTCCATTCTATTTTGAAAGCATTTATTAAACACCTACTATGTGCTAAACACTGTGGGGATACAAGAACAAAAACAAAATATTCCTTGACCTCAAAGTTTTATATTTTATTGGGGGCTTAACATCATCTTGTTTCATCAATCTGGCTTGTGGTTGTTGTGGGGGTGAAAGACCAGCACAAACCCAACAACGAGCACACTACCAGCACACTGCAAAAGCCCAGATTCTTTTGATCTGCTTTACTAAGGAAAGCAACGTTAAGGGGTTAACAAGCTTAGTTTAATTCAATATAAATACAAGTACCATTCACTTATTTCAGGGGAAAAGGCCAGCACCCTGAACGTCAGAGCAAATACAAACAAATTACAAACATCAACAGACAGACCAAATACAATTCATAGTTACCAACATCTAGGTTCAGCCCGGGAGCTCATAACAAGGGCTGGCCCAGACTCACATGCCCCACCACGGCTGTGGGTAAGAGCTCCGAAAAAGAAAAAGCCAACCCATGGCTTTATATCTTTTTCAGGGTCAAGGATGAGTCACATATGCGACTCACCCACGTGATCTAAAATCGTCACAAAGAGGTGACTTAAACCCACATGGTCTAAAAGCCTCTGATGTCCCAAACATGTCACTCAAACTCATGTGTAAACTAGGCCCTCCCCTGAGGCAAGGAGGTCTCCAAGGACTCTCAATCTAATCAAGGAAACAAAGGCTAAACTCTTCAAGGGCACTTGGTTGAACTGAGTGCTAAGAGCCCATTTTGTTTACCAACACACATGTATATAAAATTAAATGCAAAATAAATTTAAAGATATTTCTTAGGAGGTGAACAATAACAAGTGAACGGATCAGGATAGGTCTGTAGGGAGTGGCCCTTAACTGAGTTTTGAAGGAAACTAGATTATAGAAGGAAGAGATAAGGATGGAGTGTACCCTAGGCTTGAGAGAAAGTCTTTTTAAAGGCACAGAAATGGGATGTGGGAAAGAGCAAGCAAACCAACTTTTCTCAAATACTGAGTGTTTGGCCAAAAATAATATCCAATAAGCATGGAATGATAGTGCACTTGATAAGTAGGAAGGTAACTTAATGAAGTTCTATATAGGTTTCCTTTCATTTAACAGGAAATGCTTAAAAATCCCATTATAATTTGATAGCCAAACCCAAAAATTAATCACTTCTTCCTCTTATTTTAAAAAATAACCAGCAAATTACAGAGAAAGGTTATGAAAACAGCCCTACATACACAAACTTACCTAAGGAAAACCAAGCTTTATAACAGAGATGCATTTTATAGCAGCCCAGAGAATAGCAAATACATTTCAAATGTCTCTGAGGGGAGTATAGAAATTGTGTATATTATATGTAGCTTAGAAAGATGACAGATTAATCCGAGCAATTAGATTCCTGAGAAAGATCAAGATACTTAAGTCTTATCTTAGTCATTCCTAATTATATCCATCTACTTTTCCCTGTGGAATGAGTCATTAATGCAAAATTGTGATTCAATCACAGAGTAATCAACCAATCTTGATTTTAGAAGACTAGCTTACTCAAAAAAATCCTAGGCATGTGCACATGCCAAAGGGTTCTCTGATTCTTTAATGGAGTTATTGCCTATTGGTATGGTTTTCTGAAAAGAAAGTATTTATGCATGATCTTCAATTAGTCAATTTATATGTTAATATAAAATTATACAATGGGAAAGAAAAGTACTTTAGCAAACTCTGGTGGAAAAACTTACAGCCAAAACAAATGTTTTCATGAAATGTTATAACTACTTGTCCTTTAATAACATTGCCATTATATTTGGATGTAACATTATGATAGCTAGATATTTTCTTCACTTGGTGTCAGAAATTTGAGTGGGTAATAAGCTGGTAAATGTTTGAAAGGGCTTAAAGAAGTGGTCAGTGATTCTAAGGAAAGAAGTATTACTACTACTAAGCATACCAGACACTGAGGTCCTTTCTTGAACTAAACTGTCATGCATTCAAACTCTACTGCAGAGAGCACAACTACAATGGGTCGGCCATATTGTTTGAATGCCAAATGTACTCTTGCCAAAAAGACTATTTTATGGAGAACCCACACAAGGCAAGCGCTTACATGGAGGTGAGAATAGATATAAGGTTACTCTCAAGGTGCCTCTTAAGAACTTTGGAATTATGTGAAAAGGGAGACACTGGCACAGGATTGTCCAGCATGGCATGCCCTCATCAGAGAAGGTACTGTGCTTTATGAGCAAAGCAGAATTGAAGTAGCTCAAAAGAAATGCAAGATGTGCAAATTTAGAGAATCCACACCAAATGTTCACATGGATTATTTGTGCCCGACCTGTGGTAGAGCATTCCGCTCATACTGGTCTCATCAGACACGTTGTAACTTGACTCTAACATAGCAATGTCATTTTGGTCCTCTTCCAGAAGGACAACAACCAACAACCAACCAATCAGATTGTGTTTATTTACATATGTATGAACTATATATGTAAAATATATAAATAAAAGTAATTTACATATACACAATCTCATGAATGAAAGAGGTTAAAGTGAAGCAACTCAGTAATTTAAAAATATCCCGGATTCAGTGGCAGAATTAGTATAATGAAAGAAATGCCTATCTATTCTTGGGATGGATACCTCCTTCTTTCCATGTTCCCCATCCATAGCTATAGAATATTTTCCTACAAATATCAATTGATGTTACCTCCTTCATGAAGCTTCCTTTGAACTCCTCTGAACCCCCCAAACCCAGCAATTTCTCCCACCACAGATTTTTCATAGCACTAGAGCCATAGCTAAGGTGGGACATCATGTCATAAGGAGTATTGGAAGCACTTAGATTTTTTTCAGCAGGTATACCCCTCTCCCCCCCAAAAACAAACAAACAAACCAACAAACCTGAGCTTAGTACTTAGTTAGAAAGAATAATTAGTTAAAAAATGAAGCTGGTTGGAAAAGATAACCAAAAAGGAAAATGATGAATGTTATAGGGACTGTGGGAAATAAACAAAATAATGCACTGCTGGTAGAGCTGCAAGTTGGTCTAGATGATGAGGGTACAGTCTCTGGGAACCCCCTTGAATCTGGACTACAGTTTCTGGGAACCCTCTTGAACTCTCCTTGAGTCTTTCCAGTAGATCCGGCCTTCCCCGAGACCATAAGCCTTTCATTATCATTAGGCCCAAATCTCTACCTAGCCTTGCCCTTTATTGTCCAACTACTTCCCACCCTTGATACTATCAATATCCATGCCTTCAGCTACGTCCCACCCTTAATACCATTCTCTTGGTTCCTGGAGTCTGACCTCATCCCAGTCCCCTCAAGCTCCTTCTTAGACTCCTCCTCAAGACCCTCCCTAAACCCCTCCTTTAGTCACCCAGACCACCCTTCAATCTCTCCCACAATCTTTCTGTATATAAGATCCATCTTGCCTCCACGAAGTTGCTCAGATTCAATTGAACCTGGCCCCCTTGTGAAAACAAGCATCACAAATGGTAAGATTTCCTAAGAGAACCTGTTATGGCAAACCTTTAATAAACTTTGTCTTTTTCCTTGGCTGAGAAGGCTTGGGTCGAATTCTTTTGGCAGGACCCCATGTGTTGGTATTTTGGGGTCTCCAGCATCCCTCAACACCAAACTTCTTCATAGACATTCTGAAAAGCAATTTGGAACTATGTTTGCAAATGTATACTTCATCTATCTACCTGGACATCTCAACTTCTTCTCAAACTCCTTACAAACTTCCCTACTGAATTTGTCATCCTCCTCTTCAAAACATACTTCTTCTTTTTCTTTATCACTGTAAATGGCAACTATATATTCCCCAACATTCAGGCTTTTGATCTAATTATGTGTGTTGAATTAAAATTAATTTAATTGGAACCATCTTTGAATTCCTCTTGCTACCCACATTCAATTAGTTGACTAGGTTGGCAATTTCACCCCTGAAATATCTCTTATGTCCATTTCCTTTCTAGTCTCAATCCCAGAACTATAGTTGAAGTACTCATTATCCTTCTTCTAGACTATTTTATCTCCTTATTGGAATTCCTACCTCCATATCTCTTTACTTCTGATCTAATCAGTAAAATACTTCCAAATTAATTTTTCCAAATACACAGTTCTGATGACATTCCTATATATACTTTAAAACCTTCATTGCCTTCCCATTGTATACTAGATAAATCCAAATGCCTTATCCTGTCATTCAAGGCCTTCCTCCTTTTAGCTCCTATTTCCCAGAATTTTTGTTAGGATTCCATGAGATAATATTTTAAAAGCAATTAGCACATAGTACCTGGCATATATAAGGCACTTAATAAATGCTTTTCCCCTTTTCCTTCCTTCTACAATCTGGAGCCAACCTACCATCCTAACCTGATCTTCCATGACCTGCTTTCCACATACACCATTCATCAGCCAGACTGGAATAGTCGTTGTTCTCTATTGTCTTCCCTTAACCACACCTTTGATTATAGTGCCTAGTCCCACTGACCAGCATTGTTTTCAGATTCCTCCCTTTTGCTACCTCTGTTATCAGTACAAACTGGTAATAAGTCATTATTATATTTATTATAGTTGTTGAAAAAGATGAATAATATAATTAAAATACTTTATTGAACACAAAAATGCTTGAATTGATTCCTAGGCAAATAATTTAGTAGAATAATATATTTTTGGTCAATACTAATTTCATGACAGGTTATTTCTTCCCCTTCCCTCTCCACCTGCAAAATCATTTTTAGACTAACAGAAGTCTTACTGTATATAAAGAGGAACTTAATATTGCAGCATGGTAGTTTTTTAAACAAATGCCAAGTAGTGTTGTGTTTTCTTGGGGGATGGGGTGGAGAAAAGAGTTCTTCCTTGATTTTTTTTTTATTACTGAAATACAATTATTTTTGACTTCTTCAACTGAGTGATAATTTGTAGACTCTAGAATTGTTCCGCTTTGGAGTAGGATGCACTCATCTTTTGTTGATGAAATGTTTTGCATAAGGGAGTTCTTTGGTGTGGTGCTGAGTCATATACAGTGATGACAATTGCAATTTACAATGTTATCTTTGATTATCTTCCCCAGGAGGCTCATGCTGAGAATTTTCTTCTTCAGAAAATGCTCACCTTGAGAACAGAGAGTATCAGTTTTTTAATTTTTTTTTTTAAAGAACACAAAGCTAAAGAAAGGACACTAGGTGAATCTGCTATATCAAAAGCTGCTCCATTGTACTCATCGTTGATTTCAAGCAACCTATTTGAGAAAAACACCATGATCTCCTTGGGGGTCACTGTGACATTTACTAAATCCCATACAATACATGCTTGGAGTTGACTACTTTAATTTGTATTTTCCTTAGAGTTGGGCCTATCATTTCAACCAAGGGATGCTTCTTAGAAAAAGGAGATAATGATCAATTGGACACAGGAAAAATTTAATTGGGAATCTTTTAATTTAATGCCTAGTCTTGATTTCAATATTCACCTTAGATAAGTCTATTAAACTCTTTGAGTCTTGTTTTGTCCATCTGTAACACAGGGAATAGTGAATGAACTATTAAATCATACAATGGTAGAGTTTGAAGGGTCCTTAGTGACCATTTAGTACAATTCTCTCATTTTACAGATGAGGAAATGGAGAGTCAGAAAAAGGGAAGGACCTATAAATATTCTGATTTTGTTACTTATTACCCATATGACCTTGGACAAGCAACTAGCTAGAAGCTTCTTATACTGTAAAATAAAATGATTGGACTAGATAATCTCTCAATTCCCTTCTAGCTTTGAATTTATGACTCTATTTACAGGTCAGTGGTAGAATTAGAACTAGAATGGAGATCTCCTGATTCTTGGTCCATTATTCTTCCCCTGTTCCAGGGTTTCTTTTACCTCTTCATTTAGCTCATTACTATGTACTAACAGTAAAACTAAACTGTGTCTTTCCTGAACACATACTATGTTATCTGTGGGAATACATAGGAAATACAAATATCATCCCTACCTTCAAGGAATTTGTGATCTTCTTATGTAGACTAAGGACATGACCGTCTCCTAGTTACCCTGGTGGTCTGTAATCTTGGAGTCATCCTTGACTCTTCTCTCTCTCTCCCTCAAACCCCATATACAGTCAGTGGCCAGATTTTGTTAACTACACTTTCATAACACATGTTATATCTTTACCCTTTTCTCCACTCAAATAATCACCAACTTAGTTTAGGTGGTTCTCATTTGGGAATACCTTTCTAATTAGCTTTCTAATTAGCTTTCCTGGGTCTTCCCTGTCCAATCTAGTCTCCATATACATATACATATATGTATACATATAGACATATAGACAACAGATTAATATTACTATAACACCTATTTGTTCATGTTATTTTCCTGTTCAAAAACCTTCAGTGACTCTTTCTGGCCCCTTGATAAAAGTGCAAAATCTTTATCTTGACATTTGAAACCCTTAATAACCCATCTTTCTATTTTTTCCACCATCGTCCCTCTTCACAATTCTCTTTTCTCTTCAAACTGGCCTAGTAATGACCATCTTTTCATCTCCTGCTTCTGTGATTGAACAGGCTGATTCCCATATCTAGAATATACTTTCTTCTCACCTCATCTCTTGGCCCATCAAATCCATACCTTCTTTCAAATCCCAGCTCAGGGACCACCTCACATGTGAGGCCTTTCCAAATGCACTCGATTTTTAGTGTTTTTAAAATTACTTTGTATGACTTCAGATTTACATATCTCAGTATATATTGTATACTTGTCCTACTCCTATTAGAATGTAAGTTCCTCCAGGGTAGAAACTATTTCATTTTAATGCTTGTCTCTCTAGTAACCAACATGAGGTATATGTTTAATAAACATTTCTGGTTGACTTTTTTAACCAGATCTGTGCTTTCATTGATTTAGGGAATTCTTGGTAAGGAAACACCCCTTACCAATATAGATAAGTAAATTCATTATAAAGTATAGTTTTAGAGAATTGCTTGGGGCATCAATAGATTAAGCAAAATATTTATCTAGGGTCACATGGCATGTAGGTATCAGAAGCAGGACATGAACCTAAATCTTTCTATTTGAAAAGCCAGCTTTCTATCCACTGCAACAAACACTGAGTCTCTTATTGTTGCATTGAGAATGGTAATTTGATATCAGCTTTAGACAATGCTGGGTAGTTGCTGTCATTCATTTTTATTATTAAACATGTGACTTATAGAATAAGCTCAGAGATGCCAATGCTCCAAGAATACGTGGTGCTCAGGAAATTGCATTCTCTGAGGAGCACTGCTAACCACAATGAAACTCCTGACAACTGGCTGATTGAGTTGAAGGATTTACAAAAATCATATGTGTAAATTATTCCACTTGGGCTCTCAGTAATTTAGTTTCAACAAATTGGATCCGTGGCCATCTGTGAGCTGTTTGTGCTGCAAGAACGTATGGGGCTTTCTATCTTGACACACTTGTGTCCAAATCACAAATGTAGCAATATGCAAACTAGAAAATATGCGCTTTGGAGAATAAGGAACAGCAGCAAATTGGCAGTTCATTCAGAGGTGTCTGTAGTCCTTTATAACATTGTTAGTGCGACAGAATCTAAAGTTGACTTCTGGTAATGACATTCCCTATGAGGGAGACATAGTAGAGATACTTCCAGAGTGCTCCATGTCTTCCAGTCATACTCTGCTCTTGCTTACTCTCTACCCACCTTTGTCTGCCGTTACCATGATAATCTTCCCATAACTTTTCAATCCCATAACTTAGTCTCTTTTAGAGATCTCTAGGTCATGCTACAGATCAAAATTTATTTAAAATTTTCAATTTAGTTAATTTATCTACTATGTGTAAGTCCTGAGGATTGTTTTCCACCCAGACTGTGATTTCATCAGTGTAGGGAACTCTCAGTCAGAAATCTCTCTCTACCAAAGCAGACCAGTAATTGTTTTGAAACTTAAAGTCATAGAGAGCTGACTGTGGGCACTAATGTGCCCAGAGTCATATAAACAAGTACATGCCAGAAGAAGAATTTGAACCCATGACTCTGGGATGGATCCTCTCGAGACTAAGCCCTCGGGACACCAAAACAAAATAATGTCATAGAACTCGGAGAATTTCCCTCATGAAACATCCATTTTACGGGGAAGTGAGAGAGAAGGGAGGAGAATACAGCATGTACACATATAGATAATAACTCATCTACGTGAGCTGATCCCTGAAAGATGTAAAAAGATACTACAGGCAAAAATGGGTACAAAATACATTTTGGACATGGAGGACAATCTGTACAGATGCTAGTTAGAGGTGGGAGATAGAATGCTGAGTTTGGGGAACAACAAGTAGGCTACTCTACATTCTAGCTAAACTGGAATGTTTAATAAAAATAATATTTGATTATTTATTGATAATAATTATACTACTTCATCTGCTACAAAGAGCCATACCTTAGAGGATTTCCTTTGGTCCTTTTAGCATGTTTTTAGGTCACAAAGTAGCACTTGAACTGCCCATTCAGAATTTTTTAATCCTCTTTTCTTAATCTGTACAATGGACATAATAATACTAGTACTACCAGTCAACTATTATGGATGGTGAGTGTGAAGAGCAGATGATAACTCTACATGAAAATAAGGTGTATCTGTACAACATTCATTATTTCTTCGTTCACTTAATTATTTTACAAAAAAATATTAACTGTTATATGACAGGATGAGCTGGCTCATGTTCTTTTGCTTCTCACACGTATTGACTTTGTGGTCCTGGGTAAGTCTTTTCACCTTTCAGTACCGTCGGCAACTTTCTAAAGTCATAAGTTGAAGAAGTTCCTGGCCAGAAAACACCCTACAGCATTGAAATCACAGGTGCCAACAAAAATTTACAGGGTTAGAAACATTTTTTCTAATCCTTCCTGGGGACAAACCGGCTGTAGAGCAACTTGACTCTAGTCTGTTCTGCCTCTTTGTTCATTGGGTTGGCCACAGTTGGCTTAACTTTCTCAGGCCCTTTTTGGCATAGTGCTGTTTAACTTCTGCCTTCTATTCATAGTGATACCTTTCTCCTCCCCTTTGTAAATGCAAGCTACAATAAACCATTGCTTAATTTAACCACCAGGGGGCAGTGATGGCCAAGAACCAGACTATACTCACTGTTGAGGATTAGGTACTACTAGTCAGGTACTACCAACACCCCAGTGCTATAAGCTCCCTTGAGACACCAGAGAGCCCTTTGGAAGTATCACTAAATTCTCTATGGTTCTTAGAAAGCCAGCTACCTCTATCGCCTACCTCCACTCCTTTTGTGGGTGATGGCTCTTGAAATTTATTTAGATGAGGTGTCTAAACTGCAGATTTATCTAATTAGACTTCTTTGACTCAGGCATTGATGCACCAGGGGGAAAAAATTCCTCTTCCTTTCCCTGTTGCATTTCAATGAAATTCAGTCACAGTGGGTTGACAAAAAGGAGTCCACCAATAAGTGTGATCTGACTACATACAGTTCTTTGGGACCTTAGAATAAAATAACCAAATATATTAAAATATCCAACATGCTGATTGATGTTTATGCACTACGCACACCTACATAGCCCTAGACTAGTCTATGAGCTTGACTCTTTGGCCCAGGAATCTGAGGAATGCAGCACTTAGATTAAAATCTGCCTATTGTTTGTACTCAATCACCCTCTCCCCTCAAATAAAACAAAACAAAACAGAAATTTAGATAATACTGTTGAAGTGTTCAGATTCAAAACTCCTCTTGTTGAATTGAAGTCTCCATCACTAGGTTTGGAGATTGATTCCTCACCTCTAGCCCCGTCAGCTAGCTTCTACCTTCAGGGTGCCATCTTACTATTAGAGTCTTATCACAGAAAAGTGGCTTCAGGACAAAAACTGTGTCCCTCCATCCCAGTGTCCCCAAAGTTTGCTTTCTCTCCTTTTTTTGTATCCTTTACCTCCCTCCATCCTCATCACTTTTGTAGCTTTAGGAATCCTCCATTCCTTGTTCCCCAGCCCCCATTGTCTCCTCTAGGTGAATGGCCCTAGGCTAGCACTCAGATTTGCCTCAGTGAAGACAAGGGCACACAAAGTATGTCTGGGATGTGTGTATGAGTGTGTGTGTGTGTGTGTGTGTGTGTGTGTGTGTGTGTGTGTTGGGGTGGGGTTACATAAATGTGTTTTAAATGAAGGACACATTTTTTGAGTCTCATTGTTCCTTTCTATTTGTTGTTCTTTCAATATCATAATTGGCAGCATCAGGACAGCCCCAGGAAGATGTTACAAAAGATTATTTACTCTAGTTATTGAATATACTTAACAATAGCCACTTTTACTTCTTTTCCCTTCCTCTTCAAACATCCTCTCTAGTCTTTTGAGTAAACATTTATTGTGTGCTTCTGATGGGATGCCATTTTATATAAAGAATTTTATTCTAGTCTTATCTTCCTATTGACTTTGTAAAAATAATAATCTAAAACATACATACTATATATTTCAGTTTGGAAGCTATTTATGTTGACAATGTCAAATTCAGACATAAGCCAAAATAATTTTCAATTGTACGTTGACATGCCTTCTGAATTTACCAAGCATTGAAGTGATTCTAAAAGGAGCTGCATTAGCCAGTGTTTCTCTTTATGATGAGTGAAATAAGTGTCTCCATTCTCTTTATTCTTTGCCTTTTGTAAGTTTGAAGCTTAAAAGAAAAGCTTGTCAATGTTCCATGAAACAGAGTATGTCGTATTTTCATTAAAAAAATTGGTAAGTCTCAGAAAAATACTTATCTTTCAATGCTGTCCTTGGGTAATATACATTTAAATGTAGCATTCCCTCCAGGGCTACTTCTCCACTGAGACTGGTAGACTAGGTTCCCAGAAGGGAATGGATGAGTCCTCCCCTCCTGGTTCTAGGTTTAACCTTGAAAAGTTGAAGTTTATTAGTACTGTTGTTGGTTATCAACCAGAGTTAACTGGTACTTAGAAAGGAATATTTATTAAGGTGATCTAGTAAGAACAGATGGTATAAAAAATTTACCCCTAAAAGTTTGGGCACACTTCCTCATAAGTACACAGAGTCAAGAGGAAGAGTAAGTATGATGCTAGAGAGGCAAACATATAGAGAACACATATGGCTAAAGGGTAAACTTGTACTTCCTGTTTTTCTTTAGTATGTAACACATTCTTTTCTTGTCCAAGAGATCGCACATATGAGACTTGCTTCCTCCCTTGGGTGGTTATTTTTTAAAATTTGTCTGTGTCTTTACTTTATCCATGTTTGTCCCCAGTGTGTGTCTCTCCTCCCAGCTGGATGTGTTGTTTCCTACTAGTCCAATCTCTCTGATTACATACTCAGTAGTGTTAGAGAGAAGTATAATAATCGCTATGGTCTCACTTTCTACTCTACCCCTCTTGTTACCCTCTGGCATAGGTAAAAGTGTGTGCCTCAAGGTTTTCTAAAGCTGAGAAATTTCTGAAGCTTGAATATTTCCATGCTGGGTTTCCGGCTTCGAAACTTGCTTGCTGTGTTATACATAGCTTCAAAATAACTGATTCTTTTCAATCAATCACAAAATATTTTCCATGAGGCACTGGAAGCAAGGGAAAAGGATAATATCTATACTCCCCTGAAACCGCAGAGAATTGTTCTGGATTGGGGATACGAACAATGAGTTCAAAATGTACCATAATTTGCTAAGGACAGCAAATTTTTAATAAGGAAAAGATTGTAATGGCAGAATTGGCCACTGAGGGTCCAATCTTTGGAGCCTAAATAGATATATTCTTTTGTTGTGATAATATAGAGCATGTACTGTTAAAAGAAAAATTCTTTGTTTGGACCTTTGCCCTGATTAAAGAAGTAAAACTCAAGAAGAAAAAATTAAAAAGGAATTTATTAAAAAATACCTAAAGGAATGCTTTGGTGGGTTGGCCATGAGGGTCAACCTGATATTCAAAATGGAGATTGCTTTTAAAGACAATTTTTCATAAGAGCAAGACAATTCTGACAGGTACACATTTACAAAAGGAGATGGGTCTTTGTGTCTCAGCTTCTCATAGCTGCATCATAGGGAAATAAGATTAGATGTAAGGGAGGTTGGTGGGTGGGATGAAAACATATGTAACTATGTACTGACTATCAGGTAACACAAAAGATAAAGGGGATGGGATCAATGTACATACTGCTATCCCAGATGATCTACATGTACTTGGAAGACAAGTAAGACTGGAAGTGATAGAGTCACCGACTCAGCACAAATTCAATAATTCTCCCTGTAATGCTAACTATGCACATGATGCAGCACCACAATTAGACTCATATTGATCCTCTGCCCTCAGCTGTAACATCCCATCTCTATTGCCTGTAATTGTGGGAGATGGCTTTGGGATTAGTTGTTTACCCCAAGGGAGCCATTGTAAACATAAACAGTACACAATCCTCATTAAAACACAGAAAAAAAAAACCCAGAAACAGATACTTTAGCCAATGAATGTATATATGTATATATAATATATGTCTATATATATATATTTGTATCCCTTTGATTTTAGCGGTTCAATATAGTCACTTTGTGGGTATTCAACTGGTAGGGAACCTACTTTCATACCCATGTTATCGCAGTTTACTTTCAGAAGGAGTTAGCCTCTTGGCCAGAAAGGTACCTAGAGACAAAACATGGGCAATACATGACCAGCAAGCATGTAATACAAGGGCCTCAGTTCCTAGAGCAGCCTTAGTCCAAGCAGAAATGATAGGCAACTTAAAGACTAGGTAACATGTCCATAACACACACACGACTGACATAACAAGGAAAGTTTCAATAGGTGAATAAAGAAACCCAACAAAGAAATAGCTTTAGGAGTGTCAAGGCCTTTTGTAGTGTTCATGATCTTCAGGGGTCTAGTAAGTACTTCCTGTGCATCTCTCAAATAGCTGGGTATGGATCAAGGCAGGTATGTGTCTGTGGAGGATTTTCTTGACCATCTCCAGAGTCCAGGTCACTAGAAGAGATTCTCTAGATAATGCTACTAAGTCTAGCTAGTAATCAGGCTTTTCATAATTTAGTAAACTGTGCCAAAATCTAATCAGATTGGTTGCCCAGTAATTAGTTTATGTGATGAGAACTAACTCAAACTGCATGGATCTAATCCTATTAACAACAGAGCTATTAAGAAGAACAATAAATTAGGAACCCATAATTCACCTGAAACTTCAGAGAATTTCATTTTTTTTACATACCACCTGCTCTATCTATCTTTACCCAAATTCTATACCTGATATGGACAAAGCTATCCACAGGCTGAAGGAAGAGGGCCTGACTTGGAAAATGAGCCCTCCTCTCTCTCTCTCTCTCTCTTTCTCCCCCTCTCTCTCCACACACACATACAAACATTTATAGACATATATGTATGTATGTATGTTGTTATGTTTGTTATGACTTGCAGTTGACTTTGATTTAAGTGAGGCAGGGCTGTGTAAGGTCACCAGCCTCACTTTCTCCTCTAGAGCTATCTGGGTCTGGTGGCAAGATATTCATGAGGATGACTGAAGATGGCCCAGGATGCAATGGGAGACCCTGGATCTTTTAGTCTAAGGTCTTTTCAGGTTCTCATTTTGAGTGAGGTAATGCCCATTCAGTGAATAGGCCTCTTTAAGAAGTGAGTAAAAGGATGGCCCCTTTAATTTGAACCAAAAAAAAAAAAAGTCAAACTGGGAGAGGAAGACCTTTAGGGTTGTTGGCCAAAAGAGAAACGGTTACTATTTACATTCACTCTGAGCCAGAAGGGCCCAAAATATAGCCATTAAGTGGTGCTTGGGCAGGGACCTATTATTGTCCGATCTATAAGCTCCAGAGTGAGATGGGTTTAAGGTTTAGTCTTTGAGGAAAGAAAGAAAGACAGGCAGAAAGAAAGACACAAAGACAGATGGAAAGAAAGAATGAAGAAAGACAAGAAAGAAAGAAAGGAAGAAAGAAAGGAAGGAAGAAAGGAAGGAAGGAAGGAAGGAAGGAAGGAAGGAAGGAAGGAAGGAAGGAAGGAAGGAAGGAATAAAGAAAGAAATCCAGCTAGTAAACCCCAAGTTAACTGGGCATCTTTTGGCCATCAAAATTTACCTTTCTTTGGAGAGGAGAGGGAGAGAGAGAGGGAGAGAGGGAAAGGATGAGCTGAGTTACTCAACTGGCAGCTCAGACTACTCACAGGTTGTGTTTGTCCTTCATTTTCGAAGAGGACCATGACATCAGGGAGATGATGAAATGACTTGCAGTTGGCTTTGATCTGAGTGAAGGAGGGCTGTGCAAGGTATGTATGCATGTATATGTGTGTGTATCTATCTATATCTATATATTCTAGTTCTTAGATAAAACAGCCTAATCTTATTACTTTCCCAAAGTTTGCTGCTCCATTAAATTAAAAAAAAAACCAACCTTTTATATCTTTATTTTATCCCCTTCCTTTTTGAGACTATACATATATGTATGTATATATATATGTATGTATTATTTTCATATCATCTTGAAGGAATGAGGTACTTTAATGACCTAATCTTACACATGAATATATAACTATTAGCAAGGGGATGGCAAGCCTAAGAACTCTACCTAATTATAAAGGATATAGAATTGACCACATATACAGATTAACAATAGTAAGATTTTTCATACTTGTATCCTAATATATTAACTCAGATGTTTTAGTATTAATCTATTAATTAATAGGTTTAGTGTTGTAATGACAGACTTCCATGATTTACCTGCCTTGATGATAGAAATTTGTATGAAAGGAAAAAGGAGGGATATGGTTATGATAATATCAAGACTGTCCCATCAAGGGCACAGACTAATCTGATACAAGCCATAATGGGGGAAAACACTCACTTAGCTCTATTTGATTCCAGGCAAAAGCCATAGTTAACAACCAATTGCACAATAAAATTCCACATTAGTCACTGGACAGGGTCAGAAAGGAAATAGCACAATAGAAAAAACTGAGTCAACAGGATCCTACCTTCACCTATGCAAAGTCATCCCCTCAACTTTCCCAGGTACATATATCCACCCGTAACAGTTTTCAGACCACATTCCCTTTGGGCAGCACATGGTATTCCCCTTGAACAGTGAATAACAATCCAGACAATCATTCCTGAAATCAAAACTTAGAATAAAATCAAATTACAGTCCTATGAGATCTTTCCTCAAATAGCAAAATGTCACTAATCACAACAGCTTAGGGCTAGGCTATTATTATTTTTCTCATGTTGCCACAGCAGCAAATATAAGGACATTTAATTTATCTTTCATTTTTCAATTAAGAATAATAACATTCTGGAGTTATAAACATACAGCGAATAAATGATCATTGACTCAAAACCCTGAGAAAAACAGTGAGCCTCCAGACTAATATGAATATATTGCCTATTAACCCCTAAGGCAAAAGGAAATCTTTCAATCTAAGGTTTATTGTTACTAAATTGGTTCCAAGGTATAACTTCAAAACATACTATTTATTAACAGGTACACTTTTATAATTTTCATAAGTGATAGTTAAATAATCTCAGATGAAATTCATTTTTCACTATAAGCAAAGTTGCAAACTTCCCTACTTTGGATGAGAGTGGTCCTAGTTTCTCAAACTAGGGAATATCAAGATCTTATGACTTTGCCCAAGCAGAAAGTCCCAAGGAGACTCACAGAAAGGGATGTCTGTGCTACTTTTCTAGCAACAATAAGTTACTAAAGTAGATATATTCCATTAATTATGTTAATTCCAGGGATATGAATATAGACATGATATAGTTCCTACTCTCAAGGATCTTAAAATCTAATTAGGAGGAAAGACATGCATGGAATGACTTTGATACAAGAGAGAATGAGATAAATGTCAAGAAGTTTCATACACTATACTAGGAGAAAATGAGAGATCATTTGCACCCTGAGAGGTCAAGGAAGTCTTCACAGAGTATATAGTACTTGAACTGGGTCTTGGTATTCCACTTACTTATGGCGTATGTGATTTTGAGTAAATCATTTACTCTCTCTGGGCCTGTCTCTTCATCTATAAAACAAGACTTGTTGTCCTCTAAAGTTTTTTCCAGCTCTAAATTTCTGATCCTGACATCATTCAGGCAGCAGCAGGAAAGATGGATCGGAGAAGACAGATTTGAGGCAGGGAGACAGGTTGGGGCAGTTCATGTAGCTAAGGTGAGAAGAAATAGTGGCCAGAGAGGCTACTTTGAGGAAGGGACCAAAAAGACAATGCAGGATTTGTTGTTGTTCAGATGTTTCAGTCATGTCCAACTCTCTGTGACTCCATTTGGGGTTTTCTTGGCCAAGACACTGGAATGGTTTGCTGTTTTCTTCTCCAGCTCATTTTACAGATGAGGAACTGAAGCAAACAGGGTTAAGTGACTTGCTCAGGGTCACATAACTGGTGTCTGGAGGCTGCATTTGAATTCTGGTCTTCCTTACTCTAGGCCCAGCTCTCTATCCACTGGGCCACTGAGCTGCTCCTCAAACTCTGCAGAGTTTTTGTTTCTGTTTTAGGTAAAATAACTTAAATAGAAATTGCTTTCAGTGGGGATTTGAATCTGCTTTCTGTTCTGTGATTAGAATTGGAAGAAAGAACTTAAAATCTGTAAAAGAAAAGATCAGTTGTATGGGAAACTAGGATGGGGATTAACTTTACAAAGCAGACAGTGTAAAGAAATGCTGAATAGAAATAGGTGAGATGAATCTGACAGGGAATAAACTCAAGTCTAATGGAAATTCTAGAAGAAATGGAAAGAACAAGAGTGCTGCCAAAGAGTAAGTTTGGATTGTTCCTACATGAATGGGCATTCATCTGATGAGACACACTAACAACTGCTTTTTCTTGGGGCTCAAATTTCACACCCTTGAAATGTTTTTTCCTCTTTTTTTTGCTGCACTCCACAGATTCACTTAGGTTCAAATGCATTCTACATTTCACTGTCCCTTTTGCTGTCATCACCTAAGGATATAGGGGATCTCTTCCTGACAGCTTTGACATTAGTATGAGTCATTCAATAAAAGCATTTATTAAGCACTTATTATGGGCCAGGCACTATGCTAAACTCTGGGGATACAACGAAAGACAAAAACTGCTTTCTTCCTCTCAAGAAGCTCAATTCTAGTAGGGGAGACAATAATTAAGGACTTAGAAGACATATGTAGTGTCAATGGAAGGTAATCTGAGAGGCAACCTATATAGCCTTTTCATCTGATTTGTATCTTTCATTAAGAGTAGGATACCACTCTCAGTGAGTGCAAAAAATTTTTTTGCAAGTGTACTCACGCAAAACCACGTTCCCACAGGTGTGAGAATTGAAAAAGGCAAAAACCATATTCAGCTGTACAGAGTAGTTTTTACTCAATTTAGTAGCCAAGTTCTACTTAAAAATCTTTTAGTTTCTGGATGATTTAGTCTAGCAGCTTGGGCCTAGACCCTTCCTGTTCCAGGGTTTATAGCATGGGTTTTCTGAGAAGCCTATACTCTTTTCCTAATACTCTGCTCCTGTTTACAACAAAAAGCAAAACAATCCTTAAGTTTCCCTGATCTTCGGGGAAGCAGGCAGCTTTCAGTAGCCCTCCAGATCTTATTCCAGATCATGAGACTTATTTCAAGCCCCAATGCCAATCTACCACCTCTAATACAATGGGTAAATCGAATTTCTTTTCCATTCGCAGTCTCCACATCTGAAAAATGGGGATAATAATATTTATATTACCCCCCTCATAAGGAAATTTTGAGGAATGCATTTATAAATTTTGAAGTGCTAAGAAAATGTGAGTTATGATTATTGTTTTCTCTAGTTCAGTGTAAGCTGCAAGCCAGGCAGCTACTTGATTTTCTGGGTCACAGGTCTAAATTTAAACTATTTCCTATCCCAATTAGCACCAAATTATTAGAACTCATGCTTGCCTTCTTTTTCTTTATAATTATCTCCTATACTTGGAATCTCAGATATTTCCTTGCCTCTTAAAAACAAAAAAAACTTACTTTTTTATGCTTTAAGGTTGACAAAGTAATTTTTTATTACAACTGCCTGGTAGCTGAAGAAACTGAAGTTGAGTTCAGTATCTGTCAACAACCATAATGATCATAATAGTAGCTAGCATTTATATAGTGCATTGAGCTTTGCAAAACACTTTTCAAGTATGATTTCATTTGATCCACACAACAACCTTAGCAGGTATTATGATTACCCTCATTTTACAGATGGTGAAACTGAGGCAAACAGAGGTTAAGTGACTGAACTCTTGCTCAGAAACTTCCTAGGTGTTTAACCTCAGAGTAAACCTTGGTTATTACTTCTCCCTCAACCTCCATATCCAATTAGTTGGCAATATATCTAATTAACCCTACCTTTACAACTCTCAAATCTATCTTTTTCTACTCATATACCCTCTACCCCGTTTCAAGCTTTAACACTTCTTGCCTGGACTATTGATGTGGACTCCTTATTAATTTCCCTGTTTCTAGTTTCTCTTCCTATTAATCTATCCTCCACACTGTCAAATTGATATCCCTAAAACATATATATGCATATATATGTATACACACACACATATATAGCCTTATAGCTCTCACCCATACCCAGTTCCTCCTAAAACCTTCAGTATTTTCTTGTCTTCCTTTGTAAAATTTTTTTTTAAAATTTATCATTTACTTATTTTTAACATTCTTTTCTTCTTAAATTTCTTCTTCCCTTCCACTCCCTCCCCACCCACTGAAAAGACAGGCAATATACCAATTGTGTATTGAAATCAAGCAATACATATTTCTATATTTGTTGTTGTTGTATCATTTCGGTCGTGTCCAACTCTCTGTGACCCAATTTGGGGTTTTCTTGCAAAGATACTGGAGTGGTTTAGCCATATTTAAAAAAAAAGCAAGAAAAATAAAGAAAGTGAGAAAATTATTCTTCAATTTACAAAATTCATCAATTCTCTCTCTGGAGGTAGATAGCAGTTTTTCATCATGAGTTCTTTGGTATTATCTTAGATAATTGTATTGATCAGAATAGTCAAGTTTTTCACAGTTGATCATCATTACAACCTCTTAATGTCTTTCAAATTAAATAAAAAACCCTTACTTCAGCTAAAATTGATAAATCCTCAATTTACCACCTTCCACATTTGGTTTACCACCTACCTATCTACTTTTATTTATTATTTGTCTCATTCATGCACTCTGTGGTTCACTTAAAATGGCCACACCTTCTAAAGGGTATTCTATCACCTACCTCTGTGCCTTTGCCCAGACTTCCCTCCATTGTCTACAGTTCATTCCTTTTTCACTTTCACCTCTCAGTTGTTATTTCTTATGAGGCCCTTTCTAATTCCCAAAGTTGTTAATGTTCTCTATTTCTTGAGATTATCTTTACTGATCTGTGTATATGTTCTGTTGACACACTCCTCCCACTAGAATATAAACTGTTCAAGGGAAGGAGTATTTTATTTTTGTCTTTGTATCCCTCCCAGTTAGCATAGTGCTTTGCAAACTGTAAGCACTTAATAAATGTTTGTTGAATTGCATCGATAGGTAAGAAGAGACACATGTTTCAAGTTGTCATGAACCATTTTAAAGTACCTACTATACGCATAGTAAGGCATAAATAGTCTCTGCTCTCAAGGAGCTAGATAGCTACATGGTGCAATGGGTAGTGTGCCAGGCCTGGAGTGAGGAAGACTCATCTTCCCGAGTTCAAATCTGGCCTTAGAGTCTTACTAGCTGTGTGAGCCTGAGTAAATCACTTAACTCTGTTTGCCTCAGTTTCCTCATCTGCAAAATGTGCTGTAGAAGGAAATGGCAAACCACTCCAGTGTCTCTGCCAAGAAAACCACAAATGAGGTCACAAAGTGTCAAATATGACTGAACAATAAGAACTCAAGGAGCTTACAGTCTAATGGGGGTGGCAACATGCATAGGCGGAAGGCTTAATTAACTGGGGTGGAGGAAATATGGGAAGATTTCTTAGGGGAGGTGGTATTTGAGTTGAGCTTTAAAGGATGAGTAGAAATTCAACAGGTGAAGGAGCTAGGTATTTAATTCTAGACATAGCAATTGTAAAAGCAAAGATATAGAGATGTAGATAATAGATACAGAGAATATATAGTGTAGCCATGTAGCCATGAGTTGACCAGGTGTGCTGGAAGGCGGAGTATAAGTATAATGGAGGCTGAAGCAAGTGCAGAATCCATCAGGGAGGAGAAACTGGAGAGCCTGCTTCCAGGAGAGTTGTAATGATGGGTAATGGATGTCAAGTCAAGAGACTTGAGAATTTCTACACATTCTGTAACTGGTTTCAAACTGTACATGGTTGGAAGCCTTTCCCAATTGGCTATGTAGTCAGAACTAGAGATGCTGTCAGGCAACACCAGCAACCAGAGTCTTGATCATTTTTCTCTCCTGTTAATCTCTGGAAGTTTGACTATTCTCTTAATGGTGTCTGATGAGATGAAAGGGAGAGGTCTTGGCCCTTCTCTTGCTGAATCTAGTATGTGACCCCTGAAATTCAGGTCCAGTTCATTGCCTGACTCTGCATTTGTGTGTGTGTGTGTGTGTGTGTGTGTGTGTGTGTATCAACAATGGGACTAGCAGCTGCGGTGGGGGTGTAAGACCAACAGGAGGGCTACTAGCACAGATTCTTTGATCTGCTTTTCTAAGGAAAGCAACAGAGAGAGAAGCATCAACATCTGGGTTATCAAAGGGAGGAGCTCCTTGACAGCTACTCAGAATCTCCACACCAACACTCTTCCAATGAATGTGCCCCCAAAACAGAACACTAACCTCCAAGGATATATATGCTTCTTCAGGGTCAGAGGGCATCACAACCATGCAACTCAAACCCATGTGAACTAGGTTTTCTTGTGGTTAGGCAGGTCATCAAAGACTCCTAATTCAATCAGACTCTTGGTTGAAACAAAGGCAAGACTCAATCAAAGGCACTTGATGGCCTTAGTGCTGAGAAGCACTCCTAGAGAAAAAAACAAAGGCAAAAAGTCTCACCCTGCTTACTATCACAGTGTGTGTGTGTGTGTGTGTGTGTGTGTGTGTGTGTGTGTGTGTGAAGGGGTTTGAGACAGATATTTCAAAAGGTCAGGAGAATAATTTTCTAGGATCCCAGAAACTACAAGAAATTTAGGCATGTCATGGTCCCAGCATCGCCAGTATCTGGGTTTTTCGATCAGCTCAGAATTTATGCCCTAAAGTGGAAGGGATGAGCTTGGGAACTCAGTCTAGTCAATGGTAGCTGAAACAAAGAATAATTGGGTAGCAAATATTACAATTGGACATGAACTTGGTGGGACCAATACTGGGTAATAAATTTGAGCCCACCTTCCCCAAAGACTGAAGTGGGATGGGGAGAGTGTACCTCCAATGTGTTAGAAGGAAATGCTTGTACTTTTATGATATTCTTGAAGTTAATGTCCCTTTGTGAGAGCTAATAGGTGTTAAGTGGTTAAATGAAACTGGGCTGTTGAAACTCACTGGCGCCTCACAATGGAAAAAAAAAAACAACTAATGGAGGCTTAGGCTGAAGGTATTGGAGAACAGATAGCCCAAACCCCTCAGGATTCCCCATATTACCCTGAGAAGGAGATGTAATGGGTCTTTTGCTGGGAGAAGAGGCCAGAGTATACTTGTTACACATGAAAAAAAGTTGTATTCATTCATTGATCCAATCAATAAACATTTATTAAGCACCTACTCTACACCAGGTACTGTGTTTGGCAAAGACAGAAAACTGGAATAGTCCATGTTCTAAAGGAGATTATATTCTATTGAGGCATGAAACAAAGCCTTCAAATTTAGGGTGTGGTACAATTATGGAGGGCCTTGAACAAAACACCTACTTGGCTAAGGAGTTTGAACTTTACTTAGTAAGTACTAGGGAGCAGCTGAAGTTATATGAACAGATGATTTTTGAGGAGAGGAATTAGATGACCAGATATATGCACAAGAAAGATTATTCTGTTATCAATATGAAAAGTGGTTTGGAAGAGGGTAAAGAAAATGGAAATAGGAAAATCATTGAGGAGGCTATTATAATAGCCCATGCTATGCTTTATCAATAATACAGGAATTCTCCAAATACTTACAGGGATCTTCTGCTTGACCTGGCATTTTTTGTTCTCACAAAGTCCATTATAATGTTAAAGTACAAAAGGCAGGATCTGATTATCTTATAAGTGTATGGAATTTACAGAGAATTGGGTAAATAGGATCACTATACATACAGCTGTTCAATTGATTTCATGTTTCTCTTACATTGTAATTGGATTTGAAGCTTCAGAAGAAGTAAATTGAAACAAACAATAATCACACACATTTTTGTTGTGCCCAATACCTTCTTTTTTAAAAATTAATTTGTTTTCAATTAGTAAGTATTTATTTTCTCTCCTCATTCTCACCAAATTAAAAAGAAAGAAGAAACTTATACCAAATATGTATAGTCAAACAAAACAAATTCATTTGGTCATATTGTGCCATGAAAATGTTGAAAAGGATGGTTTCAGAGAAACTTGAGAAGATTTGCAAAGTAAGCGAGGAGGACCAGAAAGAAAAAGCCAAATTAAGAAACATTTAAGAGGGTAGCTAGGTGGCACAGTGAGTAGAACACCATCCCTGGAGTCAGGAGGACCTGAGTTCAAATTCGACCTCAGACGCTTGACACACTTACTAGCTGTGTGACCTTGGGCAAGTCACTTAACCCCAATTGCCCTGCCTTCCCCTTCCAAAAAAAAAAGATTTAAGAATTCTGATCAGTACAATGATCAGTGGGTGCTTTATCAGGCTATCTGCAAAGTTACCACTGATAGAGACTTTCAGTTATTATTTTGATTGAGGAAAAATAAATCAAGTCAGATTAACATGCATTTATTAAGTGGCTACTATGTGCCAAGCACTGTGCTAAGCTCTGGAGAGACAAAGAAAGGCAAAAAAACCCAACAAAACAACCCAATCCTTGCTCTCAAAGTAACTCACCGTCTAACTTACTTACTGGAAAAGTTGTTTCTATTCATACATGAATAAGAAAAATAAGAAACATTCAAAGATAGAGGGAATCCATAGGCATCCTGCAAAGTTCCTCCTCTTACTCCCTACAAAATAATGGCTAAAAGGCAAATATCTTTCTTACTGATTTGTTTTCTGTGAAATTAAATGAGCATGCAGACTATCAGAGGCACTAGAAACATGTTTTGCGGAGCCATAGGATCTCAGAGTTAGAAGGGTATTCACAAGCCCTTTAAACAAGGGTATATGTGCAAAGGTTGAAGCCCCCTCTTACAATATCCTTGACTATTGGGCCAGTTAGCTTCTGTTTGAACTTCCTCCACGGTATGAGGGGGAAATAAGAGCAGGAAATTGTGTTTCCCACCTTCCTTCCCCTGATCCTCCTATCAGGGATCTTGGGAAAGATGATGCTTTCCTTGCTTCTCAATCCATTCCCCCCACCCCATAAGCCTAGAATACTGCCTACAAGAAAGGAAAGGAAAGAGATATGTAGTTGAAAGGACCAATTTTAGACCTGGCAATAAGAACTGACTTTATAACTGTGTAACTCTTTAAGTGGGAAACAAACCAGATTTGAACTCTGGGATTTTGAGTTTGCAGCCTGCCTCTGACACTTACTAACTTGGGTGATGATTGACAAATCATCAAGCCTCAGTTTTCTCCTCTGTAAAATAGCAAAATGAATGTTAGTACAACCTGTCTCTAAGTTTGTTTTGTGCAAAAATTTGTTAAATTTAGGATGTTATTTAATGTAATCCATGGTCCAGAATTGGAACTCTGGGTTTATATATATTGAGCTCAGCCATGAAGTGCTCAACAGTTGTGCTCTTTCTGTCTCTGTCATTCTGGTACTATTATTACTGTGTTATTTGTATCTGTCATCTTCTCTCTTTTTCTCTTATCCTCTTTCTCTCTAACTTCTCCTTTCTTTACCATGTCATTACTCTTTTAGAATAAAAACTTGGAGACTCAGTACTAATGAGCACATTTCCACCTCTGTTATTTGTCAGCCTGGTAGGCCTACCTGCTTTCATGAAAGAAAGACTACTAGTCAAGAACAGGTCCTCCTCCTTTACTTCTAGTTGAGTTAGGGAAAATTCCATTTACCTCTTCCCAGACTCATTAGAAGGGTGACAATCAATCCCTCCCTACTTCTCCACACATGGTCAGCATATGCTCTGGACTCTTTTCGAGGTTAAAAATAAACACTTGAACTCCTTTCCACTTACCTTTCTAGAACCCATCATCATTCCTTGGGACTACTTCATGCATATTAGCTCAAAGCTCTGATAAGTTTCAGAAGGGCACTAGAACATAAGTGTAAAGAAGGGAAAACCTGGCAACATCTACTAATATTCCAGATGCCATTGCAAAGTTCCATTTCTCCATTAAACATTTCTCTGTTCCTGCAAATTATTCTGAGTACAAATATATAGTATAAAGGACACACGTACAGGTATATGTGCATGTGTTTTACACACACTCACACACACATTACATCTTTTGATCACCCATGGTAGTTATATGCATATTACATCAACTATATATGATTCATGCAACAACATATTAATTGCATACTCCTAGACTAAACAGAGAGGACACTTACAAATATTTAGCACAGAACATCACATTTCAGAACTGCAGACATTATAACCCCCCCCCCACACACACATACACACACACACCCACAAATATACACACATTCTAACCAGGTAGCAAACACTTTTTCAATATATAAGTGAACCCTTCCCTCTTTCTACTTTAATAATATCCTTAATTGTCCATGGTAGAACATCTTTAGCTATTCTGTTTAATTAGAAGCATATCCCATAGTCCAAGCTCCTACTTCTATTGTTGGTGGCTTGCTACCTGAAAATGAGAATGGCTCACCTCTTAATTGAGTATTTCACCCAAGGAGGAAATTTCCTCTTAGTACATGCTTCCCTCTTTACAATGGTGATTACTCACTTGCAAGATACAATTATATAATGATTCTTTGAATCAATCAAATCTTGATTTCCTTGGGAATGTCTAGCTAAACTCATACACACACATGGAGTTAATTTGACAATATAGACAGTGAAATATCTAAAATGGCTTAGGCACATATGTCTCAATGTAGCCTATAGATGTCCTACCCCCAAACCAATCCCCCAATCATCACAAAAAATCAACAGCTTCCTTTAATTCAAGCAGCTTTAACTCAGTCCCATAGAATTCATACAAATTACATACATTCTAGACAAATCACTAACAAATATAACATATTCCATTCAATTCTGGAAATATATTCTTTGAGTGTATTGTGGGTATTTTCAATAATCATAGTTATCTCCATGAAACTTGACCATTATCCACAAAAAGAATGGAAGTTCTATACTCTTGGGGGTCATCTGCATAAAGATAATAATTGAACCCAAGAGAGGGGATGAAATCACCAATAAAGATAGCTCATGCTTATGTAGTAAGGTTTGCAAAACATACTATATTTCATTTTAGGCTTATAAGAAGGTAGATATTATTACTATCTCTCTTTTATAGAAGAAGAAATAACCTTAGAGAGGTTAGATTAACTGCTCAAAGTCACATAATTATTAAGAGTCTGAGGTGAGATTTGAATAGATTTAGCCTTCCTAACTTCGATGCCAACTCTGTAAACACATGCTATCCTTCCTCCCACCAGGGCAATGAATGTAGAGAGAGAAGGCAGAGGGCTCTGGATAGATCATTAAGGGATGACCCTACTTAGCAGGTAGAGGACATTGAAAATAGTTCAGCAAAGGGTAATGAGAAGCAGAAGATAGGAAGAAAACCAAGGAAGTGTTGCTACAGACTACAAAGTGGGGAATGTTTAATAGTATCAAAAATGCTGCTGAGAGATCAAGAAGAATGAGGACATAAAAAAGGCCATTGGACTTGGCAGTTAAGAGAACATTGGTAACCTTGAAGAGAGATGTTACTAAATCAATAATTGGTTGAGGTTCTATTAACTTCTGAGACAGTTCTCTCAGGATCTCTCTGGTAAAAGGGTTGAGTACGAGATGAAGACTTTCTTTTACAGGCCAGGATAAAGAGTACCTCCGTCTACAAAAGTCTAAGCCAACCAATTTGTTTCCAATCAATGAAACTTAATTAAGAAGTCTTCTTAGTCCTCTCAATAGGTTGCCAATGACCCTTTCTAGTAAGGAAAATGCTCTCAAAGTCTCAAGTAAAGGCATTTCCCCCCATAAGCTTATCAAATAGACCAGGGAACTCCAGTGATTAACCCCTATGATGTCCCTTCAGTCTTTCCAAATCAAGTCAGGGGAGTCTAGGATGCATTTGGTCCATATTCGTAATTTCGGAAAGATTTCTGGTGATCTGGGAAGCATTCAGTGTTAAAAAACTTACTCATTCACTCAATTAGTCAACAAGAAATGTGATAGTTGCTCATTTTTCCCCGAATGCCATCTTCCAGTACTTTACAGTTACTTCAAAGAGTCCCCAGCAATATTCATGATGTACAGTTCTTAGTTACTCCCCAGATTAATACTTGTTTGTGAAGCTCTAGACCTCCTTATCAGAGTTGGGCTTGCAATCACATCTAACACATTATTGTACAATGTTCCTCTAGATTCATTCCTACATTAGTACTTGCAAGATTTCATCTCCAACAATAAGAAAAAAGTAAAATAAGCAGCTAAAGGTAGAGGCAATATGAAAGAGAAGATAAGAGAAAAACAAAACAAAGTTTTGCTTCTAAAAGGAAAACGATACAGAATTGCTTGTTTCAGTAACCGCCTTTCATATGAACAGCAGCCCATAAAAATCCTGGAAAAGTCAAATCAAGTCAACAATCATTTATTAAGCACTTAACACAAGCCAGACACAGAGCTAAGAATAGGAGATAAACATATAAGCAAAAGGAAAAGCAGTTTCTGCCCTTAAGAAGCTTACATTTTAATAGGGGAAGATAACCCATAAAAGCAAGCTGAAAGTTGGGGTGGATTGGCAGTTATGGGGGAGAGTAGGGAAAATCCATAAAATGAGTCAGGAGAGAGGTCCAGAGAGAAATGGATTGAATGTGGTTGGCCAGGACACTTTTCTTAAAATGTATGTTCTAGAAAGAACCAACAAATCACAAGAAGGAGCTGCATGGGTGGAGTGATCTTCCAGGGTGAGAAGATTGCTGTGGAATGATGCAAAAAGGGGTAAAAATCCCCAAGATGTACTTACATGGAACAATCTTGAGTGGTATCTCCTGAGCTATCCTCATCCTTTCCATGTTGGGCAAGCAGTACAGATTTGCTTAAAATTTTTTGTTTTGCTGGGTCCCAAGATGATTGTAATCTATTACTCATTACTCTGTACTTTCACTTACCAAGTTCAATCTTGAGGGTTAGTTTACCGAAATTTATTACCCTTTCAGCTCTTATTGACCCTTTGATAGTCACTTCTGGGAAATCTCAGAATATATAACTTAAATATAGCTTGTGTCCAACTTTCCTCATAGTGGGTAAAAAGGTCCCCAGATCCCAAACTGGTATTAGTATTTACTTTCATATATCAAGTGCAGGACAGCCTTCAGTCCACCACACAGAAAATAGAAATTGACAACAAATTCACAAGCTATAAACAGTAGGTAAGGTTCTACTTCCCTCTCCATTGAACTCCCTATGGATTGGATCTCCTCATTATCCCTTTCTGAAGGGAAATAAATTTGTTTGCTATTGGGTAACCATCCATCAAAAGTGTAAATGAGTACAATCTCTTCATGATACTCATGAAGGATTTATGCTTCAGTGAAATTTACTTTGCATTACATCTGGAAAACTCCTTTCTGAACCTCTGTGGTGTGTGTGTGTGTGTGTGTGTGTGTGTGTGTGTATATATGTGTGTGTGTGTGTATAAAATGTCATGGGAAATGAAATTCTGGGGACTTTTCCTTCAGCCATGTCTACTCCATTAATGTGAATTGCTCTTCTTCTTCTTCTTCTTCTTCTTCCTCCAACGTGCTTTCACATCTGTAATCTTGATCGTTTCAACAATGTTTGAGTTATTCCCCTCCCCCACATACTTACAACATCATGCTTTCAAACTAAGTAAATCCAGTAATTTCAGAACTATTTCACATTTCCTGCAGGCTTTTATAATCACTAGCAGAATTCAATGCAATTAAAGTTACAGAACAATCCATGGTCCTTCTCTATCCACACCATCATAGTATCAGGTCACAGTAGGAGAGAGTTTTCTTCCTACAGAGTTAAGGGGGAAAACAGAGCCTTGATTAGGAGAGCGGAACCAGGAGGAGGATTATGGGACTCGATGATAATGGAGACATAAACTCTTCTTTTTGTCTGAACTATTGGTTTGAGTACTGCCTAAATATTAAACAGCTATGCTAAATTTTAAGTGAATAAAAAGAAATAGATCCTTGTCCCACCCACTAGGTCAGGGTGACCGCTAAATTAACCAGATTACAGGTTATTATCTCCCCACTGTTCTAGACTTGCAGTGTCTAATTGACTCATGTATTATGTACAACAGTGTGAAAGAAAAAAGCTGAGCCTCTACCCTATTGGTCTCCAGGAAGTCACTTTCAGCTCCCCTTGTTTGTAGTCTCTAGAGATTTAATTCCTGGTGAGGGCTAAAGGCTTCAAAGGAGAAACTGCTACTTTCCTTAACCACATTATCTATGAACAGTTGAACTGAAATAGGAACAGTTAAAAGACCCTTTGATTTGTGCCACTTTCTTAATAGAGGATTCTGAAGTCCTTAACTTCATTAATTGATTCAACTAGATTTGAAGTCAAGAGACCAGAGTTTAAAACTCTGCTCTATTATTTATTAGCCATGTGACCTTGGGCTGACACCATAAATCACAGAGTCTCAGAATTAAAAGAGACTTACTGGTCGTCTAGTACAAACCAAACCTGAATAAAAATTCCTTCAACAACATGCCTGGCAAACAGACCCTTAATCAGGGTAATTGTAGAAAGGGTTTTTGTACCAGGGTCCTAAAATTTACACAACTGTTGACCACAGTTCAATGTTCACAGTTCACTTACATTTAGAGGATGCTGACAACATTTACAATCTTTTAGCAGTTCAGAAGCAGTGGAGTTTTGGGCCTAGTTATCAAGAATAGTTAAGATAGACAGCTATCCATGCCCTAATTTCAATGACTTCCCTCTGACGTGATCCAACCAAATCTATTCCTCTCAACTACACCTATCTTAAAAAGTTGACTTAAGGACAAATTTCATGCTATTTGCCCCGATGCAAAAACTGTCAGTTACAGGTTTGTCATCAAGTGGTTATTCACTCTTTGCTTGAAGACCTTCAAATGAGGGAGATCCTACTGTCTCCTGAGTCAGCCCACTTTTGTACTTTTTGCACTTTTTGTCCTACTTACTCGAAACTCACCAGGCCTTAAATATGCTTCTTTGTAAATTTCCATCTGTCACTCCCATTTCTGCACTTTGGGATCAAGCAGAATATTCCTTCTTCTACATTGTAGCCCTTAAAAAACTTTGAAGATAATAATCAAGATATCATGTACTCAAGCTGAGTGTTTTTTTTTCTCTTGAAAAAGATCCTCAATTCTTACGACTAACTCTCAGGTGACATGGACTCAACACCCTTCGCAATCCTAGTTGCCTTCCTACAGATGGTTTCTAGCTTATAAATATTCTTCCTATGGAGTACCTAGAACTTAACATAATATTCCAGATGTATTCTTGCCAGGGCAGAGTTCAGTGGGATTATCACTTCTTTATTCTACGTCTCTATGTTTTTGTTGTTAGTGTTGCTGTTGAGTCATTTTGGTTGTGTCTCACTCTTCGTGACACTACTGGGAGTTTTTGTGGCAGAAATACTGAGTAGTTGGCTATTTCCTTCTCCAGCTCATTTTACATATGAGGAAACTAAAGCAAACAGGGTTAAGTGACTTATCCAGCGTCACACAGCTAATGTCTGAGGCCAGATTTAAACTCAGGCAGATGAGTTTTCCTGATTCCAAGTGTTCTATCCACCGCACTGCCTCCATACAGCTTCTAAAGAAGCACAGTTGTGACCCCATCGTTCCCTACCTCTAGCAGCTCCAGTGATTCTCTCTTGTCTAAAGAATAATGTACAGACTCCTCTGTTTAGCATTCAAAACCTTTCAAAATCTTGCTCCAAATGATCTTTCAGTCTTATTTCACACTATTGTCCTTCAGTTCTATGTTCCAGCAAGACTGAATCCTGTACGTTACAATTTATCTCTGACCTTCATATCCTTGCACAGGCTGTGCCTCATGCCTGGATTGCATTGCTTTCTCATGACTGCCTCTTGTATTTCTTGGCTTTCATCAAGGTGAAGCCCAAATGCTACCTCATAAAGAAAACCTAGCATATTTTCCTCAGTAACTAGTGTCCCCCAGTCTCAAAAGTTTTTTGTGCACTTTATATAAATATGTATGTGTAAATAATTGACTATTAATGAATGCACATTAATACATTAATATTTTTAATGATTAAATGTATACAATTTATACACGAACATATTATATATGTATGTGCATATAATAAATATGCACACAATGTATATGTATATGAATTTGCTAATTTCTGTGCATGTTGTATGTTGTCTTCCCTAATAGAATTAACCTTTTTGAGGGCATGGAGTGTTTTGATTTTGTCTTTGTGTCCCCAACACCTTGAATGTAGTTGGCATTTAATAAATGCTTCTCAAAGGAATGAATATGTCATGAATTGAGACCTTTCGATATTCTCCAGCTTATTGATATTTGTCCTAAAATGTAGCACCCAGAATTGAACACAATGCCCTACAAATGTGGTTTGACCAGTTGGGTAGTGGTGGGACTATAATCTCTATATTAATTGATGCCTGACCTCACCACACAAAGCATCTTAAGTTTGCATTAGCTTTCTTGGAGGTCATATCATCTAATTGGCTCATATTGAACTCATGGATTCCACCAAGTTTTCCCACTGCCCTAGTCTCCAAAAGTGTTTATTTTTGTTCAATCTATGTGAATAGACAGGGCTAACCTTTGGGTTCCAGTGTCACCAAACACTCTAAAAGCAATGCCCATATATGCAGAGTGTATACTCACTTCTTTTCTTTCCCTTTGTTGGGGACCGTTTCTTTTCACTTAAGCAAAGAGTGGCAAAGATGCAAAAGGGGCCTGACAATCCTATTTAAATAATTTTGCTACTTGTTACTTAGTTCTAGTGAAAGGTCAGGTGGGGGAAGAAGCTGAGACTTGTATAGAGTAAGGCTTTAAGGTAATTTGTAGAGTTTGAAAATGCATGCTAATCAAAGCCAGGATTAGAGATAGCTAAGTTAGGTACAAGCTCTTAGGATGCAACATGTTGAGGGAAGGAGTGTAGTGAAGGTACTTTTAAATATAATTTTGCATTAATGGACCTAATTTGAATGCCCCCAAATTCTTCTCTCTGTGAATGTTAGCATTTATTTTGTGATGTCATCACATATGCTATGGTAAAAACTTAGCCTCTAGTGCATCATAAAGGGCACACACTTGTAAATTCATGCTTAGTGCACAAATATACCATGTCCCAACTAAACTACCTGTTAGCATGGATAATAGGGAATTGGCTGAATGGGAAACAGGAAGGCCTTCCAAAGTTGGTTAAGGTTTTTTCTGTCCATCTTTTTTTTTCCAGCCTTGCTGATCCTTAGGATAGTTTTGTGAATTGAATTCTCCTTAACAAAGACTTAGATGAACTATTCATTTTATAAAAGCTTCTACTGGGTAGGATTTTTAATTACTGGAAGTCTGACTTGGCTTAGAGTTGACGAAGTATTTTGGAAAAAAATGCTTTAGAGCTCTATTATTAACTCCTTGGGGCACCCAGTTGTTAACCCCTCTGAATATTTCAGCAGTTCTTGGTACTGTGGATTACAGAGTCTTATTGGTATACCTTATGATTTTAATAAAAAGATTTAGGCATTTTCTGTCAGAGGTTAGTTGGATTGCAACTTTGGATTTTAGATTTCCTTGGCCTGGGAAGATGTGCTCTAACACCCTTCAGGGCACCCTTCATGGATGCCCCGTATTTTCTCATCTTACCAGATGATTTCTCTTTCTTCATTTCTCCTTGTTCTGCCCCCAGCAGCCCCTGCCCTTTACTATGCTAATGGAACTCCTTTCTCTACTTCTCCCCTCTTGTGATGCTGCATTTGCTGTTCATGCTTTGTCACAGTGTCTGGCAGAGGTTCAGGAATGAATAGCTTGCATTTGAGCCAAATGTGAACATGACTGATATAAAGCTGATTATTATCCTATAGTACATGTGGGGGGCCTTTACATGCTGCTCTATCCCTTTGCAGGCTTGTGGTGGTCTTTTCTATATGAATCTGTGTGTAGCTTGATCCCAAATAGATTTGAATGACTAAATATTATTTGCCAATTATAATCTACTAAAATAAATTAGCGAGCGTGGTATCAGTTCACATAGTTACCAGCATCGATGTTCTGACTAGAGTGTGGTGTATCACTTAGAGAAGACCAAAGAGAAATTTTTATATGGGAGATAATGTTGATTTAATTTCCATGACCCTGGAATGGTGAAACAGGGTTTTTTTTTTAAACTCCTGTTAATAAGTTTTATCATGATTGAAATTCTTCAATGATTTTCTATCTCATTTTGAATGATCATATCATACCATTCACCTTCTATGCTCTTTTATTGAGCTTCCATCTAGCTTCAAACAACATTGGCTATGTTTAAAGCACTCCAAAGTTCAAGACTTTGTTAGAATAACAGTTTGCTTTGTCAGTGAAAACTGGGACCAGCTAAATTATTATTTTTATAGGCTTTTTGCAAGTCTGGATAATTTTCCTTAAAAATCTTTAGTCATAAAACTTTTACTTACTAGGAATGGTTTTTGTGACACTACTTTCCAAGTAACATCTTTAGAACTAGATTGCTGACTTAGAGAATCAATAATGGGGCATCTATTTCCTATGTCCTTTTAGAGAGCAAAGGTGATCTTTCATATTTAGCTAACTGGAAGAAGTTTTCAGAAAAGTTGTATAAGAAATAAAGGATATGTCATCACGAAAGTACAATTTTTAGATATGGAATTCATACATCTGAGTGTGACTAAAATTCTTTCATTTAATATTCAACAAGCATTCATTAAGCCCCTACTGAAGGCAGATCATGGAGAGACAACAAAGGTCCAATGTGGTTGTTTAATCCCAGTCCTCAAGAAACTAATAGCTGAGTATGATTATAAGCATACTCTGAATGTAGCATCCTAGTCAACTCATTACTTTGAATTCAGATCCCGAGTTTCCCTAACTTCCTCTCTCTTCTCCTTTTCTCTTTTCTTCCTCCTCCCTCTTCCCTTTACACCTATTCTCTCTCTGTCTCTGTCTCTCTGTCTCTCTGTCTCTCTGTCTCTCTCTCTCTCTCTCTCTGTCTCTCTCTCTCTCTCTCTGTCTCTCTCTGTCTCTCTCTCTCTGTCTCTCTCCTCCCCCCACTCTGTCTCTCTCTCTCTGTGTTTCTCTGTCTGTCTCGCTCTCTGTCTGTCTGTCTCTCTCCATCTCTCCCTCTGTCTCTCTATCTCTCTTTCTCTGTCAATCTGTCTTTCTCTGTCTCTCTCTTTCTCTCCCACCCCCCCACCAGGATTCTTAGGAGGGAGGAAAATACAACTGGTAACAACACCTATATGGAGCAGGTAGCCTCCTCAACTTGCTAAATGTGAAACCCCAAGGAATCTTGTCTCCTTTCTTTTCTCTCTTCTCTTTTTCTTCCCATGTCCTTCCATCTCTCTTTCTTCTCTATTCCTTCTATTTACGTCTTTCTCTTCTCCTTTTATCATAAAGGATACTGGTTTTCTACTATTTCAAAATATTTTGAAATTTTGTTTATAGGAATTTTCTAGAAATTTACTGATTGACTCACAATGGCTGTGGTTCTCTACTTTATTCATTCTTCCTCTATGTCTCAGTAGACAATTAATGCCTAGGATCATATATTTAGAGATGGAAGAGGCCTTAAAGGTCATCTAGTCCACCATACTATTTTACAGACGAAGAAACTGAGGACCAGTGAGAAGTGGTTTGCCCAAGGTGACATAGGTTAGTAATTGAGCTAAGATTTGATTCCAAATCTAAATCTCATGCCATATCTTCAAAGATTAATTACATAAGGCACTGAAAATGTATTCTTTCCACACCATATTTTAAATATATATAGAATAGGAAAAATAAAACATTTTGGTCGCCTCATTTAAGTGGTCATTGAAAAAATTGGTTTATAAAGGAAGACTGAATAGCACTGTAAAGAAAACAGGTTCATATTTGCATTATATCAATGATTAATTTTGAGATAAGAATTCTAAGACATAGAATATTGCTAGGTTCAGGATGTCTTTCCCTGCTCTCCTCTATAACTCTCAGTTTGTATCCCTTTAATGTTCATTTTTCTCTATTCCAACTGGCATGCTCTGCTCCCAGCCTCATGCTTGAATAGTTGTGATAAATTCCTAATAGGTTTATCTAATGTTCATGAGCCTTTCCTTAATCTAATTTATCCTACCTACCACTAAAAATAATTATGTTTATTGTTGTTGTTCAGTTGTTTCAGTCATGACCCCATGACCCCATTTTGGGGTTTTCTTGGCAAAGATACTATAGTAGTTTGTTATTTCCTTCTCCAGTTCATTTTACAGATGAGAAAACTGAGGCAAACAGGGTTAAGCAACTTGCCCATGGTGATATAGCTAGTAAGTGTGTGAAACCAGATTTGAACTCAGGAAGATGAAGCTTCCTGACTCTAGGCCCAGCATTCTATTCATTGTGCCCCCTAGCTGCCCAATGATATTTATAAAGCATTTTGAAGTTTATAAAGCACTGTATATACCTTGTCTCCAGTGAGCAAACTAACCAACCAATGATATAGCTATTCCTCCTCTCCTATTACTACTACAACTACTACTACTACTACTACTACTACTGCTGCTGCTGCTGCTGCTGCTGCTGCTGCTGCTACTACTACTACTACTATACCATTTTACAGATGAGGAAGCTGAGACTCGGAGAGGGTAAATGACTTGCCCACTACTGTAGAGCTGTATCAGATGCCAGAGGCATTCACTATACTATCCTGCCAATCTACCTAACATACCAATTTGATCTTTTACCCCCTTGCTTAAAACCTTCTAATTAACAAGGAGATAAAGTTTGGACTTAGCTTGGCATCTGAGGCTTTTATTATTCTTATCCCACTCTTTTAGCCAGCCTTATCTTCTATTATTGCATGATATGAATTATCTGCTTCAATCAGGATATCTTCCTCATTCTTTCTCATACATAACATACTTGTGAATACTAAGCTCATGATATTTCTCCCCAAGTAAAATTCTCTTTTCAACTAAAATTCCCTTCTCCTATCAACTTTGCTTATCTAATTTCTAGCTATCATTCAAACTCTAAGATAAATCTCACCTCTTACTTAAAACCTTCCTAGGCTATATTCCCTCCTTTCCTTCCTCTCTTGAATAGCTTCAGCTCACCAAGGGGGATATATGGTTAGTACTGTATCCTCCATTTCAAAAGAGTGGATGTGCCAGACAGTAAGCTGAACAAAACACAATGATGTTCAGTAATCCTAGCCTTGGATCCTGTACTCTTCATGTTTTCTTTTCATTGACTAGTTGCTTTGGACCCCATATTAAGGATTAAGAATTAAGGGTTACCTTAATCCCATATGGGATATTATTGCTTTCTTTTGTTCGGATTCACTGTCGTTCCTAACAGATGTGCTCCTTTGGATTTGCTTATTTTGACCTGTGACTCTCTGGTGTGATAAATCTATGCTTTTGGCTCTCAATAGACCCCTTATTCTTCTCTTCTTTTCCTTTCCAGAGATGATATCACTTTGATGTTGCCCTTTTCTGAACTCTTAGAGTAAATATTTTCTATATCACACATGTTGGCCCCTAATTATGTATCACCCTGCATTGATATTGATATTTTATTGGTTTGTATATACATGTGTATATGTGTGTACATGTGCATATTGTGTCTTGATCAGAACATAAGCTTTTGATGGGCAGGCAGCTGTGTCTGGTATAGTGCTAAAATATTGTAAACACTCAGTAAATACTTATTGAATGAATGACTGTCAAAATTCAATCCATGGAGGGAAATTTGGGTGTCAGATTATATGATGGGCACAGCTGTGATGTCTGTAATTTAAATGAAGGCTGATTTATTTTTCATTCTCTGTATGTCTTCTTTTCTAGCACTGACTTTCTTTATAGCAAGGGAGTTAGTCCTCATTAATATGCAGGGAATAAACTGATGAAACATTTTGAAAGTTAACTTTTCTTTGAAGAGACTAAACACAAGATGAAATCAGAACATTTATATACATACATACAAACATACATATATATCGAGGAAGAATGAATGAAAAGTCATCTATTTAGTACT